>NW_022630087.1:1500000-1624318 GCF_010909765.2 Amblyraja radiata
GTACCTGATGGCAGTCAGGAAGAAGCTGTTCCTCAATGTAGATGTTACAGTTTTCAGTTCACAAAAGACAGGAAACAAAGAGTAGGGATTAACGAGTCCCTTTCGGAATGGCAGGCAGTGACTAGTGGGGTACCGCAAGGCTCAGTGATGGGACCGCAGCTATTTACAATATACATCAATGATTTGGATGAAGAGATTCAAAGTAACATTAGCACATTTGCAGATGACACAAAGCTGGGTGGCAGTGTGAACTGTGCGGAGGATGCTATGAGAATGCAGGGTGACTTGGGAGAGTGGGCAGATGCATGGCAGATGAAGTTTAATGCGAATAAATGTGAGGTTATCCACTTTGGTAGCAAAAACAGGAAGGCAGTTTTCTATCTAAATGGCGTCAAATTGGGAAAAGGGGAAGTACAACGTGATCTGGGGGTCCTTGTACATCAATCTATGAAAGTAAGCATGCAGGTAGTTCAAGTTCAAATTAGTTTATTGTCATGTGTCCCTGTATAGGGCAATGAAATTCTTGCTTTGCTTAAGCACACAGAAAATAGTAGGCATTTACTACAAAACAGAGAAATGTGTCCATATACCATGATATAAATATATACACACATGAATAAATAAACTGGTAGTGCAAATAACAGAAAGTGGTTATTAATAATCAGAGTTTTGTCCGAGCCAGGTTTAATAGCCTGATGACTGTGGGGAAGTAGCTATTCCTGAACCTGGTTGTTGCAGTCTTCAGGCTCCTGTACCTTCTACCTGAAGGTAGCAGGGAGATGAGTGTGTGGCCAGGATGGTGTGGGTCTTTGATGATACTGCCAGCCTTTTTGAGGCAGCGACTGCGATAAATCCCCTCGATGGAAGGAAGGTCCAATGATGGACTGGGCAGTGTTTACAACTTTTTGTAGTCTTTTCCTCTCCAGGGCGCTCAAATTGCCGAACCAAGCCACGATGCAACCGGTCAGTATGCTCTCGACTGTGCATCTGTAGAAGCTAGAGAGAGTCTTCCTTGACAATCCGACTCTCCGTAAACTTCTCAGGAAGTAGAGGCGCTGATGAGCTTTTTTGATAATTGCGTTAGTGTTCTCGGACCAGGAAAGATCTTCAGAGATGTGCACGCCCAGGAATTTGAAGTTCCTGACCCTTTCAACCATCGACCCGTTGATATAAATGGGGCTGTGGGTCCCCCTCCTACTCCTTCCAAAGTCCACAATCAGTTCCTTGGTTTTGCTGGTGTTGAGGGCCAGGTTATTGCGCTGGCACCATATGGACAGTTGCTCGATCTCTCTTCTATACTCTGACTCATCCCCATCAGTGATACGTCCCACAATAGTGGTGTCGTCAGCGAACTTGATGATGGAGTTCGCACTGTGGTTCGCTACGCAGTCATGGGTATAGAGTGAGTACAGCAGGGGGCTGAGCACGCAGTCTTGAGGTGCTCCCGTGCTGATTGTTATCGAGGCTGACACATTTCCACCCATACGAACAGACTGTGGTCTGTGAATGAGGAAGTTGAGGATCCAGTTGCAGAGGGATGCGCAGAGACCCAGTTCTGCGAGTTTGGTAACCAGTTTGGAGGGGATGATTGTGTTAAATGCCGAGCAGTAATCAATTAATAACAGCCTGACATATGAGTTTTTGTTGTCCAAGTGGTCCAGTGCGGAGTGGAGGGCCAGCGAGATCGCCTCCACCGTTGATCTGTTTTGGCGGTACGCGAACTGCAGTGGGTCCAGGTTTTTGTCGAGGAAGGAGTTGATTTGCTCCATGATCAACCTCTCAAAGCACTTCATCACCACCGGCGTTAGTGCCACTGGTCGATAGTCATTGAGGCACGTCACCTTACTCTTCTTGGGCACCGGTATAATTGATGCCCTTTTAAAGCAGGTGGGGACCTCAGACCTCAGAAGTGAGAGGTTGAAAATGTCCGTAAAAACTCCCGCCAGTTGGTCCGCACAAGTTTTCAGAACACGACCGGGTATACCATCAGGACCAGATGCTTTTCGGGGGTTCACCCCTCTGAAGGATTTCCTGCAGGCAGTGAAGAAAGCGAATGGCATGTTGGCCTTTATAACAAGAGGAATCGAACATAGGAGCAAAGAGATCCTTCTGCAGTTGTACAGAGCCCTAAAGAGACCACACCTGGAGCATTGTGTGCAGTTTTGGTCCCCTAATTTGACGAAGGACATTCTTGCTATTGAGGAAGTGCGGCGTAGGTTTACAAGGTTAATTCCCGGGATGGCGGGACTGTAATATGCTGAGAGAATGGAGCAGCTGGGCTTGTACACTCTGGAGTTTAGAAGGATGAGAGGCGTTCTCATTGAAACATATAAGATTGTTAAGGGCTTGGAAACACTAGAGTCAAGAAACATGTTCCTGATGTTGGGGGAGTCCAGAACCACGGGCCACATGTTAAGAATAAGGAGTAGGCCATTTAGAACGGAGACGAGGAAACACTTTTTCTATCAGAGTGTGGCGAGTCTGTGGCATTCTCTGCCTCAGAGGGTGGTGGCGGCAGGTTCTCTGGATGCTTTCAAGAGTGAGCCAGATAGGGCTCTTAAAAATAGCGGAGTCAGGGGATATGGGGAGAAGGCAGGAACGGGGTACTGATTGTGGATGATCAGTCATGATCACATTGAATGGCGGTGCTTGCTCGAAGGGCTAAATGGCCTACTCCTGCACATATTGTCTATTGTCTATTGTTTTATTGTCATATGTCCCTGATAAAACAATGAAATTCTTACTTGCTGCAGAACAACAACAAAATAAGTAAACATAGTACAAGTTCAAGTTCATATTTTTTGTCACATGCCCCAATTAGGGTACAGTGATATTTGAGTTACCATACGACCATATGAGTAAAAATAACACAATCCACAATATAATTTCACATAAACATGATCCACCATAGTGGATCAGATCCGCAATGTTAAATTCCGCGCAGCGCCTGCTGCTTGAAGCTCCAGGATTGTCTCCGGTCTGGAAAGGCTGCACCAATCTAGTTGTTAGGCCGCGAGGTGGTCGAAGATGTGACACGGAAAAAGTTGCATCTCTGTCACGGTAAGTAACTGAAAACGGTTTGGGCCCGATTTCCTCCCCCCCACCTCCACCGCCCACATCAAACATTCCAAGAAACATTAAAACACATTTAGACACACTAAAGATCACAAAAAAAGTCTACTATGACTAATGAAATAATTGGTACCCATGCAGTCTATATTACTAAAACTCTGATCTTGACCGCTTTTGGCCCACTGTACTGCGATTTCCGACAGAACGCCGCCACCTATGGCCGTCATTTTTGGCCACCTCGCTCAGAGCCCCCCTCCGCCTTAAAGGAGCAGAGGATATTTCCCAACGATGACAAATCAGAGAGATATTAATGGGTTTTTTTAAATCACCATTGTCTCTGCTGCCCCTGCTGGAGGGAGGGGGAGGGACTATAAAACTAGGAAGTGGTCTCCCTCACTCAGTCTCTTCAATATGGATGAAGCCAATGGTCACGTCTCTCTGAGCTCTGAATAACACTGAACAAATGTCTACATAACTGTGAGTCCCCTTAATGTGGTTTGGAAATTAAAATATGGTTTGATTGAGGTAAAAAGGCACTGCCTGCAAATGGTTGTTTGGGTGATTTGGCTTGAAGTTAAAATGCATTACTTACTGCAAATGGTGGCTTGGGAGCTTTGGCTTGAAGTTGAAAGGCACTACTTACTGCAAATGGTGGCGCGGGAGCTTTGACTTGAAGTTGAAAGGCACTACTTCCTGCAAATGACGGCTTGGGTGTGGCTTGAAGTTGAAAGGCACTACTTACTGCAAATGGTGGCTTGGGAGCTTTGACTTGAAGTTGAAAGGCACTACTTCCTGCAAATGACGGCTTGGGTGTGGCTTGAAGTTGAAAGGCACTACTTACTGCAAATGGTGTCTTGGGTGCAATGGCTTAAATTTAAAAGGCATTACTTACTGCAAATGGGGGGGGGGCGTGGGTGCATTGGCTTGAAGTTGAAAGGCACTACTTACTGCAAATTGTGGCTTGAAGTTGAAATGCACTTCTTACTGCAAATGGTGGCTTGGGAGATTTGGCTTGAACTAGAAAAGGCACTACTTACTGCAAATGGTGGCTTGGGAGCATTGGGTTGAAGTTGAAAGGCACTACTTACATCAAATGGTGGCATGAGGTTGACAGGCTACTACTTACTGCAAATGTTGGCGGGTGCTTTGGCTTTAAGTTAAAAGGCACTACTTACTGCAAATTGTAGCTTGGGTGCATTAAGTTGAAAGGCACTGCAAATGGTGGCATGAAGTTGAAAGGCACTGCTTACTGCAAGTGGTGGCTTGGGAGCTTTGGTTTGAGGTTGAAAGGCACTACTTACTGCAAATGGTGGCTTGGGAGCATTGGGTTGAAGTTGAAAGGCACTACTTACTGCAAATGGTGGCTTGGTTGCTTTGGCTTAAAGTTGAAAGGCACTACTTACTGCAAATAGTGGCTTGGGAGCTTTGGCTTGAAGTAGAAAAGGCACTACTTACTGCAAATGGTGGCTTGGGTGCTTTGGCTTGAAGTTGAAAGGCACTACTTACTGCAAATGGTGGTTTGGTTGCTTTGGCTTGAAGTTGAAAGTCATCTCTTACTGCTAATGGTGGCTTGGGTGTGGATTGAAGTTGAAAGGCACTACTTACTGCAAATGGTGGCGTGGGTGCATTGGCTTGAAGTTGAAAGGCACCACTTACTGCAAATGGTGGCATGAAGTTGAAAGGCACTACTTACTGCAAATGGTGGCTTGGGTGCTTTGGCTTGAAGTTAAAAGGCACCACTGCAAATGCACTTACTCCCTGTTTGTACTGTATATTGATTTCAGATAAAACGCTACCACTTACGACTGTGATTTTGGCCATCTTACTCTGTCCCCCTCTGCTGAGCAGGTGCAGAGAATTCTTCCCATCAATGAAAAATAAAAGTGTTATTAGTTGTTTTTAAATGTTGAGAATCTCTCTCCTGTCAAGCACTCCATGAAAGCCACATCTTTTCCGGTGCGGGGGGGGGGGGGGGGGTTGGGGTTATAAAACCCGGAAGTGTGGGTGTGGCTCAGTCTCTGCATGATGGGGGAGGGAGAGGTCCCGACTCTGTCTGAGCTGTGAATCAACTGAACACACTGAATGTCTACTGAAGTGTGAGTTTGGTGTTTTGCGTGGTTTTATGGTGTTTTCACCCTGCATGAAATGGTATGAAGCTGCATTTGAATGTGTTGGCCTTGCACCCTGCTTGAAGTCGAATGAAACAGCACTTGAATTTGGCGGCATTGCATCCTGCTGAAAGTGGTATGAAACTGCACTTGAATTTGGTGGCCTTGGATCCAGCTTGAAGTGGTATGAATCTGCACTTGAATTCGGTGGCCTTGCACCCTGCTTGAAGTGGTTGGAAACTGCACTTGAATCGGTGGCCTTGCACCCTGCTTGAAGTGGTAGGAAACTGCACTTGAATTCGGTGGCCTTGGATCCAGCTTGAAGTGGTATGAAACTGCACTTGAATTCGGTGGCCTTGCACCCTGCTTGAAGTGGTAGGAAACTGCACTTGAATTTGGTGGCCTTGCACCCTGCTCAAAGTGGTAAGAAATTGCCCTTGAATTTGGTGGCCTTGCACCCTGCTCAAAGTGGTAAGAAATTGCCCTTGAATTTGGTGGCCTTGCACCCTGCTTGAAAAGGAATTTCAAGGAATAGTCATGAGTCAACTGTCAGCCCACCAGCCGTGAGTCAGCTGCCAGCAGATCAGGCTTGAGGGACTGAGCTGCCACCCCAAAAACCCATACCAGTACTCCAGAAAGCCCCCCTACCTGCCACCAATATTGGAATTGGTGGAGAGGTGGAATATTGCGTCGGGGGACCAGCCCTCCCGTGTGAACATGGGACCCAACGGGTCCCACTTAGTCTAGTTCATTCTAGATACTGAACCTGCGCTAGCACTTTATAGTTGAACAGTTGAAATAAAAAGAATGGATTATTTATGTTACATCATGTCAAATGCTTAGTCTCGTAGATAATATATTTTTGTATAGTGTGCCCGATGTTGGGGAAGTCCAGCACAAGGGGACACACTTTAAGGATAAAGGGGAAATCTTTTCGGACTGAGATGAGAAAAACATTTTTCACACAGAGTGTGGTGAATCTCTGGAATTCTCTTCCACAGAATGTAGTTGAGGCCAGTTCATTGGCTATATTTAAGAGGGTTAGATGTGACCCTTGTGGCTAAAGGGATCAGGGAGTATGGAGAGAAAGCAGGTACAGGATACTGAGTTGGATAATCAGCCATGATCATATTGAATCGAAGGGCCGAATAGCCTACTCCTATTTTCTATGTTTCTATGAACGGACACCGCATTTTCGACAGGGCCAAGGAGGGCTTATATTAGGAACACTTCTCTATTCGTTTCCCACCACGGATGGTTGACATGCTGAGTTCTACCGGCACTCTGGAGGGAATGGACAGGCGACGTATCGGGTCTGTGCCCTTCTTTGAACTGATGGGAGTCGGGTGAGAAAGCTGGAAAAAAGAGATGGGGTCAGGCCAGACTCCAGGACTTGGTTGGAAAAGAGAGATGGGGTCTGGACAAAGCCTGGAAAGTGATAGGTGGATACAAAATGCTGGAGTAACTCAGCGGGACAGGCAGCATCTCCAGAGACAAGGAATGGGTGATGTTTCAGGGTGAGACCGTTCTTCAGAAGTGAGAGGTTGATATAGGTGAGAGAGCCACAAGAAACTGCAGATGCTGGAATCTTGCAAAGAACATGTTAGTTAGATGCACAGAATCTCTTGCCCAGAGTAGGGGAATCGAGGACCAGAGGACATGGGTTTAAGGTGAAGGGGAAAAGATATAATAGCAATCTGAGGGGTAATTTTTCAACACAGTGGTGGTGGGTGTATGGACCAAGCTGCCAGAGGAGGTATTTGAGGCTGGGACTATCCCAACGTTTAAGAAACAGTTATTGACAGGTGCATGGATAGGACAAGTTTGGAGGGATATGGGCCAAACGCAGGCAGGTGGGACTACTGTACCCAGGTCATGTTGGTCAGTGTGCGCAAGTTGGGCCGAAGGTCCTGTTTACACACTGTTTCACTCTATGACTTTAACATAAAGTGTTGCATTAACTCAGCGGGTCAGGCAGAATCTGTGTAGAACATGGATAGGTGACATTTCACAGAGTGCTGGAGTAACTCAGCAGGTCAGGCAGCATCTGTGAATAAAATGGAAATGTGACATTTCACAGAGTGCTAGAGTAACTCAGCGGGTCAGGCAGCATCTATGGAGAACATGGATAGGTGACAGTTCGGGACGGGACCCTTCTTCAGACAGACACTATGTTAACAGATGAGGGGATGATGAGCAGACTGTAGTAAGTGACAGAACGATGGAAATTAAGGAGATAAAACGATGTGAGATAAGGAGAGAGGAATTTATATGTGCAGCTTTAAGGGACATTGGTCAGGTAGCATTTGGAGCATTGTATACAGTTCTGGTCACTCCACTGTTGGACTGATGTGGAGGCTTTGGGGTAGGTGCAGAGATGGTTAACCAGAATGGTTTTTAAAAAAGGAACTGCAGGAACTTGTTTACAAAAGAGGACACAAAATGCTGGAGCAACTCAGCGGGACAGGTAGCGTCTGTGGGAAGCAGGTATGGTTGACGCTCCAGCAGGTGGTCAAGGCGGGTGAAGCCCTTACCACAGGACATGCAGGGGAAGGGAAGCTCACTGCTGTGGGTATGCCTGTGCTGCCACAGGCTGGACATGCGGGTGAAACCCTTGCCACACTCAGCGCACAAAAAGGGTCTCTCTCCGGTGTGCATCCGCTGGGGCTCCCACAGCCCCCGTGCGCTCTTGAAACGCTTGACGCAGTGGGAGCAGGCACCCACCGGCGTGGGCCCGCCGGTGCTGCCGCAACACCAGCGAGCTATCAAATGCCTCACTGCATTACGGGCAGACGTAGGGCTGGCCAGTGGTGTGCACCCGCTGGTGAGACATGGTGTGGGAGGTCCTGGCAATGCTCTCTCCACACACCGGGCTGGGGAAGGGATGGTCGCCGGCGTGCACCCGCTGCTGGGACAGCAGCTTGGAGGACTGGGTGAAGCCCTTGCCGCAGTGGGTACAGGTGTAGGGGCGCTCCCCGGTGTACAAGGGCCCGTGAACCAACATGTCCATGGTCAACACAAAGCCTTTGTCGCAGTCGGAGCAGGTGAAGGGCCGCTCACTGCTGTGCACCAGCCGGTGCTCCCACAGCCCCGAAAAAAAGACAAAGCTCTTGCCGCAGGTGGAGAAACACAGGTCTTCTCACACTGGTGCTTCCGCAGCCCACGTGCGCTCTTGAAACGTTTGCCACAGTGGGAGCAGCTGGTCGCCGGCGTGGGTCCGCCGGTGCTGCTGCAACCCCCGCGAGCTGTCAAACGTCTCACCACAGTACGGGCAGTCATAGGGCTGGCCACTGGTGTGCACGTGCTGGTGGGACAGGGTGTGCGAGGCCATGGTAAAGCGCTCTGCACACACCGGGCTGGGGACGGGACGGTCGCCGGAGTGCACCTGCTGGTGGTAGTGCAGCCTGGTGGAGAAGGTGAAGCCCTTGCCGCACTGTGCGCAGGTGTAGGGCCGTTCGCCGGTGTGCAGGCGCCTGTGCACCTTCAGGTTCATGGACGACTTGAAGCCTTTGCCGCAGTCGGAGCAGGTGAAGGGACGGTCGACGGTGTGCACCCTCTGGTGGGATAGCAGCCTGGTAGAGCATGAGAAGCCCTTGCCGCACAGGGCGCAGGTGAAGGGCCGCTCGCCGGTGTGGGTGCGCTGGTGCTTCAGCAGGTGGTAAGACTGGGTGAAGCCCTTGCCGCAGTCGCTGCACGTATACGGGCGCTCCCCGGTGTGCACGCGGCTGTGTACCTTTAAGTCCTTGTACGACTTGAAGACTTTTTCGCAGTCCGAGCAGGTGAAGGGCCGCTCACTGCTGTGCACCCGCCAGTGCTCCCGCAGCCCCGACAACCAGCCAAAGCTCTTGCCGCAGGTGGAGCAGCCATAGGGCTTCTCACCCGTGTGCACGCGCTGGTGGGTCTCCAGCTGGCTCGGGTGCTGCCAGGCCTTGCCACACACGTCGCACTCATAACGCTTCTCCTTGTTGTGCCCCATCATGTGGTCTTCCTCAGCAACGGCTTCTAAACCCTGCAGGAGGAGAACACAAAAGGTCAGCTGTCCAAACAGGACATTATTAATGCATCAACATTACTAATGCTTGAAGGGGGTAGAAGGGCAGGGGGATGAGTGAGGGGGGGGGGAGAAGTGAGGGGAAGGAGGGGAGAGATGGTGAGGAAGGGGTATGAGGATGGTGGGGAAGGGGGATGAGGACGGTGGAAGTGAGGGGAGGGGGCGGGGGGAAATAGGGGAGTGGGGTTGAGGAAGCAAGTGGGAAAAGGGGGGGTCTGGCCAACCTGGGGGCGCCGAGCATCCAGGCACAGCGTCGAGCCGCCCGACCACACGTCTGGCAGCCTGCCACCTTGCGCCTTGATATACCCCGCCGGCCCGGCGCCGTGACATCTCCCACAAGCACAACCACACATGGAGTATTGTGAGCTGTTTTGGTCCCCTAATTTGAGGAAGGACATTCTTGCTGTGGGGGCGGTGGAGGCAGGTTCTCTGGATGCTTTCACGAGAGAGCTAGATAGGGCTCTTAAAAATAACGGAGTCAGGGGATATGGGGAGAAGGCAGGAACGGGGTACTGATTGGGGATGATCAGCCATGATCACATTGAATGGCGGTGCTGGCTCGAAGGGCCGAATGGCCTCCTTCAGCACCTATTCTTATTGTCTAACCGGCGCCTTGACGTCATCCCCAAAACCGAGTGGCGACATGCATCACGGGACGAAGGTCACAGAGTGCTGGAGTCACTCAGCGGGTCGGGCAGCGTCTGTGGGGAACGCGGAGAGTTGCAGGGCGGCCTCCCGCCGATAGCTGGGGCATTATACTCGGAGGACCAGAGACGCTGCATTACCGCCTCCCGCCGACAGAGGGCGCTACCGTGGGAGCACCAGAGACCTGAAATCCTCCCGCCCGCCCGCAGGATCGTCCTTTGAGAGGGGAGGAGGGAGGGGGTGGGTGGGGGAAGGACGCGGCGTCGGGGGCGGCAGCTGTTCCCACCTGAGCTCCCGGCGCTGGCCTCGTCCTGTCAACCCCATCGCGGCGACCAGGTCCCGCCCTCTCCTTGCGTCACGATGGACCAGGTCCCGCCCCCACCCTACGTCACAAAGGAACCGGCCCCGCCCCCTCCTTGTTTCACAAAGGACCAGGTCCCGCCCCCCTCTTGTGTCACAAAAACACAGGTCCCGCCCCACAACCCCCCCCAATGACTGGCAGCATCACGCCCCACCCCCCCCCCCCCCCCCCCACCGGCCCCGACGTCACAAAGGACCAGGTCCCGCCGCCTCCTTGGGTCACAAAGGTCCAGGTCCCGCCCCTTACCCCCACCATTGACGGACAGCATCACGTCACGCCTGGCTCCCGGCCCCGACGTCACAATTGACCAGATCCCGCCCTCTCCCTGAATGACGGGTAGCGTCACGTCACGCCTCCCCGGCTCCGAAGTCACAAAATACCAGGTCCCGCCGCTCCATGCGTCCGACCAATCAGAGCCGCGTCCGTTACGTCGAGCCGTGGCCCCGACCCTCGGACTGACAGCGTCCTCCGCCAATCGGAGGCGCCCATTCCGCCCTAGCAACGGTTATCACGGCGAGAACGGCCCCGCCCCCGCGGCTCCTACACCACGTGGTAGGGGGGGGAGGAGAAACATAGAAATTAGGTGCAGGAGTAGAGGTCATTCGGCCCTTCGAGCATGCACCGCCATTCAATATGATCATGGCTGATCATCCAACTCAGTATCCCGCACCTGCCTTCTCTCCATACCCTCTGATCCCCTTAGCCACAAGGGCCACATCTAACTCCCTCTTAAATATAGCCAATGAACTGGCCTCGACTACCCTCTGTGGCAGAGAGTTCCAGAGATTCACCACTCTCTGTGCGAAAAAAGTTCTTCTCATCTCGGTTTTAAAGGATTTCCCCCTTATCCTTAAGCTGTGACCCCTTGTCCTGGACTTCCCCAACATCGGGAGCAATCTTCCTGCATCTAGCCTGTCCAACCGCTTAAGAATTTTATAAGTTTCTATAAGATCCCCTCTCAATCTCCTAAATTCTAGAGAGTATAAACCAAGTCTATCCAGTCTTTCTTCATAAAGAAGTTCCCCCTCATGTTACCCCTAAACTTCTGTCCCTTAATTCTGAAGTCATGTCCCTCTTGTTTGAATCTTCCCTATTCTCAAAGGGAAAAGCTTGTCCCACATCTACTCTGTCTATCCCTCTCATCATTTAAAGACCTCTATCAAGTCCCCCCTTAACATTCTGCGCTCCAGAGAATAAAGACCTAATTTATTCAACCTATCTCTGTAACTTAGCTGTTGAAACCCAGGCAACATTCTAGTAAAATTAATGTTTAAGAAAGAACTGCAGATGCTGGTAAAATAGGTAGACACAAAATACTGAAGTAACTCAGCGGGTGAGGGACACAAAATGCTGGAGTAACTCAGCGGTGTGAAGAAGGTGCTCGACCAGAAACGTCGCCAATTTCCTATCCATAGATGCTGCCTCACTCGCTGAGTTACTCCAGCATTTTGTTTCTACCAAAGCTAATGGCATGAGGGTCTTCATTGCAAGAGGATTTGCGTTTAGGAGGAATGAGGTCCTACTGCGGTTGTGCAGGGCCCTGGTTAAGACCGCACCTGGATAATTGTGTGCAATTTTGGTCTCCTAATTTGAGGGAGTGCATCGTAGGATCACCAGGCTAATTACCGGCATGGTAATCTGAGGAAACACATTCCTAATCTGAGGAAATACATTCTTGCCATAGAGGGAGTACAGATGAAGGTTCACCAGACTGATTCCTGGGATAGAAACATAGAAACATAGAAAGTAGGTGCGAGAGTAGACCACCATGTCCGTCGAGCCCGCACCGCCATTCGCTCATGGCTGAACACTAAACAGACACACTTACCCACAAACAGTAGACACAAGACACAGAACACAAGACACTACCCTCCCCTTTATACCGCTATCACCCCTCTCCACCCCAAGAACCGCGTGATCTCCTGGGGGAGGCAAAAAACCGGATAAAAACCCAGGTCCAATTCGGGGAAAAAAATCCGGGAAATTCCTCTCCGACCCCAATCCAGGCGATCGACACTTGTCCAGGAGATCACTCAGGTCTTACTATACTAACCATACCTAGGGTCCATATCCCTGCCCTCTCCCCGTAGCCCCTTATCCCCTTGGCAGCTAAAAAAACTCTATTTTAGACTTAAATATATTAACGTTTCTGCTTCCACTGCTCCCTGGGGCAGTGAATTCCATAAATTAACCACCCTCTGGGTGAAGAAGTTCTTCCTCATCTCAGTTTTAAAAGAGCCCCCCCTTATTCTGCAACTATGTCCCCTAGTTCTAGTTTCCCCGATCATTGGGAACATCCTCGGTGCATCCACCCGATCAAGGCCCCTCACGATCTTATATGTTTCAATGAGATCGCCTCTCATTCTTCTAAACTCCAAAGAGTAGAGTTCCAGCCTACTTAACCTTTCCTCATATGTCAATCCCCTCATTGCAGGAATTAATCTTGTAAACCTTCGCTGCACTGCCTCCAGGGCTAGTACATCCTTTCTTAAGTATGGACCCCAGAACTGTACACAGTATTCCAAATGTGGTCTCACTAATACTGTGTACAGCTGCAGCAAGACCTCCGTGTTTTTATACTCAATCCCCCTAGCAATAAAGGCCAAAACTCCATTGGCCTTCCTGATTGCTTGCTGCACCTGCATACTAACTTTTAGTGATTCATGTACTAATACCCCTAGATCCCTTTGCGTTGCATTACAACGCAGCTCCTCCTCATTTAGAAAATAACTTGCCCTATCATTTTTTTCCCCAAAGTGAATGACTTCACATTTATTAGTATTAAATTTCATCTGCCAAGTTGTTGCCCACTCACCTAGCTTATCTATATCCTTTTGCAGACTCTTCCTATCCTCCTCATCCCCTACTTTTCCTCCCATTTTTGTATCGTCCGCAAATTTTGATATATACACTTGGTTCCCTCCTCCAAATCATTTATATAAATTGTGAACAACTGGGGTCCCAGCACCGACCCTTGCGGAACCCCGCTAGTTACCGGTTGCCATCCCGAGTATGAACCATTTATCCCCACTCTCTGCTTCCTATTTGTTAGCCAATCCTCTACCCATGCTAATATATTACCCCCAATCCCATAATTTTTTATTTTAGCAATAGTCTCTTATGTGGCACCTTGTCAAAAGCCTTTTGGAAGTCCAAGTATACCACATCCACCGGTTCCCCTTTATCCACCCGGGTTGTTACTCCTCAAAAGAATTCGAGCAGATTCGTTAACAGGACTTCCCCTTCACAAAACCATGCTGGTTTCTGTCCGATGAAGTCATGTTTATCCAAGTGCCCCGTTAGTGTTTCTTTAATAATTGTCTCTAACATTTTACCCACCACCGATGTTAGACTAACCGGTCTATAGTTACCCGCTTTCTGTTTACTTCCTTTTTAAATATAGGTGTTACATTGGCCATTTTCCGATCCACTGGGACCGTTTCCTGCCTCCAGGGAGTTTTGGAAAATTATCACCAATGCAATCCACAATCCCCACCGCTATCTCCCTCAAGACCCTTGGATGTAATCATCAGGCCCAGGGGATTATCCTCCTTCAGTCTCATTAATTTCCCTAATACCACCTCCTTGGTGATCTTAATAGTATTTAGCTCCTCCATTCCTACCGCCCCCTGTTTATCCAGCGTTGGAATATTTTTTGTGTCTTCTATGTGAAGACTGATACAAAATACTCGTTTATTGCCTTGCCATTTCCATGTTCCCCACCAACAACTCTCCAGTCTCACCCTCCAATGGACCAACGTTCACCTTAGCCACCCTTTTTCTTTTTATATAGCTATAAAAACTCTTACTATTAGTTTTTATGTTGTTCGCTAAATTCCTTTCATAGTCTATTTTCCCCGTCTTAATTATCTCTTAGTTATTTTTTGCTGACCTTTAAATGCTTCCCAATCCTCTACCCTCCCACTATCTCTGGCTACCTTATATGCCCTTGCCTTCAGCCGAATACTATCCTTTATAGTTTTACTGAGCCATGGCTGACTGTTCTTACCCTTACCCCTTTTTTTCTTCATAGGAATAATTTTTCTTGAAGGTTATACAGTAGATCCTTAAACGTACACCACTGCTCATGTACCGTCTTATTCTTGAGTCTGCTATCCCAGTCAACTTTGATCAGCTCAGTCCTCATAACTTCATAATCCCCCTTATTTAGACTAAGCACCCTAGCCTGAGTTTCAACCTGCTCCCCTTCTATTTGAATATGGAATTCAAATGTGTAATATGGGATGGCAGCACTTTCATATGAAGAAAGACTGGATAGACTCGGCTTGTACTCGCTCGAATTTAGAAGATTGAGGGGAGATCTTATAGAAACTTAAGATCTCGTAGGCCCGCCGGTGATGCCATAACCCCCGCGAGCTGTCAAACGCCTCACTGCAGTACGGGCGGTTGTACGGCTGGACACTGTTGTGCACGGGCTGGTGGGACAGGGCGTTGGAGGCCATGTCAAAGTGCTCTCCACACATCGGGCTGGGGACGGGATGGTCGCCGGCATGCAGCTGTTGGTGGGACAGCAGGCTGTTGGAGCGGGTGAAGCCCTTGCCGCACTGGGCGCAGGTGAAGGGGCGCTCGCCGGTGTGGGCGCGCTGGTGCTCCAGCAGCTTGGCAGAGCGGGTGAAGCCCTTGCCGCAGTCGCTGCAGGTGTAGGCTGCTCCCCGGTGTGCAGGCGCCTGTGCACCTTCAGGTCCTTGGACGACTTGAAGCCTTTGCCGCAGTCGGAGCAGGTGAAGGGCCGCTCACTGCTGTGCACCCGCCAGTGCTCCCGCAGCCCCGACAACCAGGCAAAGGTCTTTCCACAGGTGGAGCAGCCATAGGGCTTCTCGCCCGTGTCCACTTGCTGGTGGGACTTCAGGTTCTTCGCTGACTTGAAGCTCTTTCTGCAGTCGGAGCAGTCGAAGGGGCGTTCTCCTGTGTGTACCCACCGGTGGGTCTCCAGCTTGCTAGGGAGCTGCCAGGCCTTGCCACACACGTCGCACTCATAACGCTTCTCCTTGTTGTGCTACGTCATGTGGTCCTCCACCGAAGCTCAGCCCCTCGAATCTCAGCCCGCACACCGAGCAGGTGGGGGGCTCACCTCAACGGCCGCTCACGTCCCCGTCTCTCTGTCCACAGCAACGGCTCCTAAACCCTGCAGGAAGGGAAAACAGAGGGTCATTGTTCCTGATGTTGGGGAAGGTCCAGAACAAGGGGTCACAGTTTAAGGATAAAGGGGAAATCTTTCAGGACTGAGATGAGAAAAAACGTTTTTCACACAGAGAGTGGTGAATATCTGGAATTCTGTGCCACAGAATGTAGTTGAGGCCAGTTCATTGGCTATATTTAAGAGGGAGTTAGATGTGGCCCTTGTGGCTAAAGGGATCAGGGGGTATGGAGAGAAGGCAGTTGCAGGATACTTAGTTGGATGATCAGCCATGATCATCTTGAATGGCGGTGCAGGCTCGAAGGGTCCGAATGGCCTACTCCTGCACCTATTTTCTATGTTTTCTATGTCTAAAAAGGAGGACCAGACCTCCTTCTTCCCTGTCTCATTGACTGATATCTCCCGCCCGCCTCGGGCTCCGGATCCTCAGGAAAGAAGGAGGGGGTGGGGTCAGGGAAGCGGGGCCGAAGCGACGGAGGCGGCGGCTGTTCCCACCTGAGCTCCAGCCTCACGTGACCGGCGACTAAGCCCCGCCCCTTCCCACCCCCCCCCCCCCCCCCCACTGACGGGCAGCGCCAGCGGCCAATGGGAGCTCGGTGACCACGTGGCAGCAACATCACAGCACAGGTCACAGAGCGGAGCTCCACACCCACCCACTCCCGGCCAAAATAGACCACTCCTGCTAAATGCAATGGGCTGATGTACCATGATACCCAGGTCTCGTTGCATCTCCCCTTTTCCTAATCGGCCACCATTCAGATAATAGTCTACTTTCCTCTTTTTGCCACCAGTGGATAACCTCACATTTATCCACATTATACTGCATCCGCCATGCATTTGCCCACTTACCCAGCCTATCCAAGTCACCTTGCAGCCTCCTAGCATCCTCCTCACAGCTAACACTGCCCCCCAGCTTAGTGTCATCCGCAAACTTGGAGATGTTGCATTCAATTCCCTCGTCCAAATCATTAATATATATTGTAAATAGCTGGGGTCCCAGCACTGAGCCTTGCGGTACCCACCAGTCACTGCCTGCAATTCTGAAAAGGACCCATTTACTCATACTCTTTGCTTCCTGTCTGCCAGACAGTTCTCTATCCACATCAATACTGATCCCACAATACTGTGTGCTTTAAGTTTGAATACTAATCTCTTATGTGGGACCTTGTCGAAAGACTTCTGAAAGTCCAGATATAACACATCCACTGGTTCCTTCTTATCCACTTTAGTAGGTTCATCCTCGAAAAATTCTATACGATTCGTCAGACATGATTTACCTTTCATAAATCCATGCTGACTTTGTCCAATGATTTCACCACTTTCCAAATGTGCTGCTATCCCATTTTTAATAACTGACTCTAGCAGTTTCCTCACTACGGATGTTAGACTATCTGGTCTGTAATTCCCTGTTTTCTCTCTCCCTCTCTTTTTAAAAAGGGGGGTTACGTTAGCTACCCTCCAATCCTCAGGAACTAATCCGGAATCTAAAGAGTTTTGAAAAATTATCACTAATGCATCCACTATTTCTGGGGCTACTTCCTTAAGTACTCTGGGATGCAGCCTATCTGGCGCTGGGGATTTATCGGCCTTTAATCCATTCAATTTACCTAACATCACTTCCCGGCTAACCTGGATTTCACTCAGTTCATCCATCTCATTTGGCCCCCGGTCCCCTTCTATTTCCGGCAGATTATTAAGTGGATAGGGCGGGTATGGGGTAAAAGGAGCAAATTAATAATATTAATATATCAATGGGGGTAGTTAGCGTGTGTGTGGGGGGTAGCTAGCGTGTGTGCTGGAGGGTAGTTAGTGTGTGTGATGCCGCATGCCCCCCCCCCTCCCCCACAACCACACGTTGGGGAACAGACCCAACGAGTCTGCACTTGGTCTAGTTATAATATGAAACTCTGATCTTGGATGTGGATGTATTTATTTGTGTGTGTGTGTCTGTGTGTGTGATTCCTCGAAAACCCGACGCGCTAACGATGAAACTTTTACATATTCCGGTGGAGATCTACCTCATCATCTCAAAAAGCCCCTCATCAGAAAATTTGATTAATTATTTCCCGAGTTTTTTCCTAAAATTGTTCAACAATCTGAGAGAGGCCCGAGAGCCGTTGGAGAGGTCGCAGAGGGAGGAGCTACACCCGAGCGGTAGGATTTAAAGAGGAGCGCGGGGCTTGCTTCTACAGAGGCCCGAGAGCCGTTGGAGAGGTCGCAGAGGGAGGAGCTACACCCGAGCGGTAGGATTTAAAGAGGAGCGCGGGGCTTGCTGCTACAGAGGCCCGAGAGCCGTTGGAGAGGTCGCAGAGGGAGGAGCTACACCCGAGCGGTAGGATTTAAAGAGGAGCGCGGGGCTTGCTTCTACAGAGGCCCGAGAGCCGTTGGAGAGGTCGCAGAGGGAGGAGCTACACCCGAGCGGTAGGATTTAAAGAGGAGCGCGGGGCTTGCTTCTACAGAGGCCCGAGAGCCGTTGGAGCTGAAATCTGCAACGTTCCAAGTTCCACTTCAAACACAAGTGGGTTTGAGGAAGCCGCTGATTGGTGGAAGCAGACAAGAGGGAGCAGCTGACTGGGAGTCAGATCCCTGCTGATTGTACTGTATTGTAGCTGTTTGTTTTGTATTGTATCCTAGGTAAGGGGAGTATGAGGGCCAGGGCAGTTTACTGTTCTGGATGTCAGATGTGGGAAGTCATGGAGTCTGATAGCCCTCCAGACGTCCACATCTGTGCCAGGTGTATTGAGATGGGGCTCCTAAGGGACCGTATTAGGAACCTGGAGCAGCAGCTCGATGACCTCCGTCTGGTCAGGGAGAGCGAGGAAGTCATTGATAGGAGTTACAGGGAGGTGGTCACTCCAAGACCACAGGAGGCAGGCAAGTGGATCACGGTTGGGAGAGGCAAGGGGCACAGGCAGGGACTAGAGAGTACCCCGGTGACTGTACACCTTGACAATAAGTACTCCTGTTTGAGCACTGTTGGGGGGGACAGCCTACCTGGGGGTAGCGACAGCGGCCGGGCCTCCGGTACAGAGACCAGTCCTGTTGCTCAGAAGGGTAAGGAAAAGAAGAGGAGAGCAATACTAATAGGGGACTCTATAGTTAGGGGGTCAGACAGGCGATTCTGTGGACGCAGTCGGGAGACCCGGATGGTAGTTTGCCTCCCTGGTGCCAGGGTCTGTGATGTGTCTCAACGTGTCCAAGATATCCTGAAAGGGGAGGGAGAGGAGCCCGAGGTCGTGGTACATATAGGTACCAATGACATAGGTAAAAAAAGAGAAGAGGTCCTGAAAGGAGAATTTAGGGAGTTAGGAGGGGAGTTAAAGAGTAGGACAGCAAAGGTAACAATCTCGGGATTACTGCCTGTGCCACGCGACAGTGAGAGTAGGAATGGAGCAAGGTGGAGGATAAATGCGTGGCTGAAGGACTGGTGCAGAGGGCAGGGATTCAAATTTCTGGATCATTGGGACCTCTTTTGTGGAAGGTGCGACCTGTACAAAAAGGATGGGTTGCACTTGAACCTGAGGGGGACCGATATCCTGGCGGGGAGATCTGCAAAGGCTACTGGGGAGACTTTAAACTAGAATGGTTGGGGGGAGGGACTCAAATAGAGAAAGCTATTAGACAGTGTGTGAGGCAGGAGGCAGAGAAGGAAAGCATTCAGACCCAACATGTAGGGGGGAAAGAAGAAAACAATAATAAACAGAGAATAAGAGGTGGTGGGGTTCTTAAATGGGTGAGCAGAGGAAACAGAGGGGTGTAAAATGCGGGCGGAAGCAATAGGTAGCAAGGTGAAAAGTAAAAGTGGCAGGCAGACAAATCCAGGGCAAAAATCAAAAAGGGCCACTTTTCAACATAATTGTATAAGGGGTAAGAGCGTTGTAAAAACAAGCCTGAAGGCTTTGTGTCTCAATGCAAGGAGCATTCGTAATAAGGTGGATGAGTTGAACGTGCAGATAGCTATTAATGATTATGATATAGTCGGGATCACGGAGACATGGCTCCAGGGTGACCAAGGCTGGGAGCTGAACATCCAGGGATATTCAATATTCAGGAGGGATAGAGAGAAAGGAAAAGGTGGTGGAGTAGCGTTGCTGGTTAGAGAGGAGATTAACGCAGTGGAAAGGAAGGACATTAGCTTGGAGGATGTGGAATCGGTATGGGTAGAACTGCGAAACACTAAGGGGCAGAAAACGCTGGTGGGTGTTGTGTACAGGCCACCTAGCAGTAGTAGTGAAGTTGGGGATGGCATCAAACAGGAAATTAGAAATGCGTGCAACAAAGGCAAAACAGTTATAATGGGTGACTTCAATCTACATATAGATTGGGTGAATCAAATTGGCAGGGGTGCTGAGGAAGAGGATTTCTTGGAATGTATGCGGGATAGTTATCTAAACCAACATGTAGAGGAACCAACGAGAGAGCAGGCTATTCTAGACTGGGTATTGAGTAATGAGGAAGGGTTAGTTAGCAGTCTTGTTGTGCGTGCCCCCTTGGGCAAGAGTGACCATAATATGGCTGAGTTCTTCATTAGGAGGGAGAGTGACATTGTTAATTCAGAAACAACGGTTCTGAACTTAAAGAAAGGTAACTTTGAGGGTATGAGACGTGAATTGGCCAAGATTGACTGGCAATTAGTTCTAAAAGGGTTGATGGTGGATATGCAATGGAAGGTATTTAAAGACTGCATGGATGAACTACAAAAATTGTTCATCCCAGTTTGGCAAAAGAATAAATCAGGGAAGGTAGTGCATCCGTGGATAACAAGGGAAATCAGGGATGGTATCAAAGCAAAAGATGATGCGTACAAATTAGCCAGAAAAAGCAGCATACCAGAGGACTGGGAGAAATTCAGACACCAGCAGAGGAGGACAAAGGGCTTAATTAGGAAAGGGAAAATAGATTATGAAAGAAAACTGGCAGGGAACATAAAAACTGACTGCAAAAGTTTTTATAGATATGTGAAGAGAAAGAGATTAGTTAAAACAAATGTAGGTCCCTTGCAGTCAGAAACAGGTGAGTTGATCATGGGGAACAAGGATATGGCGGACCAATTGAATAACTACTTTGGTTCCGTCTTCACTAAGGAAGACATAAATAATCTGCCGGAAATAGCAGGGGACCGCGGGTCAAAGGAGATAGAGGAACTGAGTGAAATCCAGGTTAGTCGGGAAGTGGTGTTGGGTAAATTGAATGGATTAAAGGCCGATAAATCACCAGGGCCAGATAGGCTGCATCCCAGAGTACTTAAGGAAGTAGCTCCAGAAATAGTGGATGCATTAGTGATAATTTTTCAAAACTCTTTAGATTCTGGAGTAGTTCCTGAGGATTGGAGGGTAGCAAACGTAACCCCACTTTTTAAGAAGGGAGGGAGAGAGAAAACGGGGAATTACAGACCAGTTAGTCTAACATCGGTAGTGGGGAAACTGCTAGAGTCAGTTATTAAAGATGGGATAGCAGCACATTTGGAAAGTGGTGAAATCATTGGACAAAGTCAGCATGGATTTACGAAAGGTAAATCATGTCTGACGAATCTTATAGAATTTTTCGAGGATGTAACTAGTAGAGTGGATAGGGGAGAACCAGTGGATGTGTTGTATCTGGACTTTCAGAAGGCTTTCGACAAGGTCCCACATAAGAGATTAGTAGTACAAACTTAAAGCACACGGTATTGGGGTTCAGTATTGATGTGGATAGAGAACTGCCTGGCAAACAGGAAGCAAAGAGTAGGAGTAAACGGGTCCTTTTCACAATGGCAGGCAGTGACTAGTGGGGTACCGCAAGGCTCAGTGCTGGGACCCCAGCTATTTACAATTTATATTAATGATCTGGATGAGGGAATTGAAGGCAATATCTCCAAGTTTGCGGATGACACTAAGCTGGGGGGCAGTGTTAGCTGTGAGGAGGATGCTAGGAGACTGCAAGGTGACTTGGATAGGCTGGGTGAGTGGGCAAATGTTTGGCAGATGCAGTATAATGTGGATAAATGTGAGGTTATCCACTTTGGTGGCAAAAACAGGAAAGCAGACTATTATCTAAATGGTGGCCGATTAGGAAAAGGGGAGATGCAGCGAGACCTGGGTGTCATGGTACACCAGTCATTGAAAGTAGGCATGCAGGTGCAGCAGGCAGTGAAGAAAGCGAATGGTATGTTAGCTTTCATAGCAAAAGGATTTGAGTATAGGAGCAGGGAGGTTCTACTGCAGTTGTACAGGGTCTTGGTGAGACCACACCTGGAGTATTGCGTACAGTTTCGGTCTCCAAATCTGAGGAAGGACATTATAGCCATAGAGGGAGTGCAGAGAAGGTTCACCAGACTGATTCCTGGGATGGCAGGACTTTCATATTAAGAAAGACTGGATAGACTTGGCTTATACTCGCTAGAATTTACGAGATTGAGAGGGGATCTTATAGAAACGTACAAAATTCTTATGGGGTTGGACAGGGTAGATGCAGGAAGATTGTTCCTGATGTTGGGGAAGTCCAGGACAAGGGTTCACAGCTTAAGGATAAGGGGGAAATCCTTTAGGACCGAGATGAGAAGAAACTTTTTCACACAGAGAGTGGTGAATCTCTGGAACTCTCTGCCACAGAGGGTAGTTGAGGCCAGTTCATTGGCTATATTTAAGAGGGAGTTAGATGTGGCCCTTGTGGCTAAAGGGATCAGGGGGTATGGAGAGAAGGCAGGTACGGGATACTGAGTTGGATGATCAGCCATGATCATATTGAATGGCGGTGCAGGCTCGAAGGGCCGAATGGCCTACTCCTGCACCTATTTTCTATGTATTTATGTATCTATGAGATCTATTTTGAAGTTAACAGCTGATGACGTCACAAGGTGAGCTGCGCAGTTTTCAACGCGCCACCCGCTGCGCGCTGTTTTCAGGAGTGACGTCATTACCCTCCCCCTCCCCCCCCTCGGTTCTTCAAAAGATGCAGAAAGAACGAGCAAGTCGGCTCTGTTCTGCAGATCCCGACGGCTTCCGAAGGCGCTTCCCTGACTTTCCGAGCGCTTCTGAGGTCAACACATGCTAGCCTCAACTCGGCTTTCCGGAGAGTTGTTTACTAGAGTTGGGCCCTGTACTTGAGCTCTCTCTCTCCCCGGGCTCTCTCCGCTTTTCGCAGCACCCTCGCTCGCCCGGCTTCCATTCTCCTCTCCCCCTTCCTCTCCAGCCTCCTCTCTACCCCACTCCTCGCTCCCCTCCTCTCTTGCCCCCTCTACCCTCCTCTCTCTCCCTTCTCCCTCTGCCCCCCTCCCCACTACTCCCCCACCCCCTCCTTCACACCCCTCCCCGTCCCCCCCAACCTCCTCCCTTTCCCCCTCCTCTCTCCCCTCTACTGTCTCTCCCTTCCCTTCCCTCCCCTCAACCCCCCTTTTATCTCCCTCTCCCCCATCCCCTCTGCCCCCCTCTCTCTCCCCATCCCCCTCTGTCCCCTCCCACTACCCTCTCCCCACTCCCCCCTCCTCTCTCCCCCTCCTCTCCCATCTACTCTACCACCTTCCCCTCCCCCTCAAACCCCCCTCACTCCCCACTCTCTCCCCCCCTCAACCTCCCTCACCCCTCCTTTGTCTCCCTTTCCCCTCCCCCCTCTGCCCCGCTCCCCAAGACCCCCCTCCACCCCCTCACCCCTACTCCGCCCCATTCCACTCCCCTCCCTTCCCGCCCTCTCCCACTCCCACCTCCTCTCTACCTCTCTCCCCCCTCCTCCCTCCTCTACCTCTCTCCTGTCTCCCGCCACCTCTCTCCCCTCTACTCTCTCGCCCTCCCTCCCCCTCCCCTTCATTTCCCCCCTCTCCCACTCCTCTCCCTCCCCTCCTCTCTACCCTCCTCCTATCTCCCCTCTACTCTCTCTCGCCCCCCCCTCCCCTTTCCCCCTCCCCCTCTCTCCCCCTCCCTTCCCCTCTCCCCCCTTTCCCACTCTCCCCCTCACCCGCTTTCCCCCTCTCTCCCCCTCCCCTCTCGCCACTTCCCCCCTCTCTACACCGTCCTCTCCCATCCCTCTCACCCGCCTCCCCCCCCTGTGTGTGTGGGGGGTGGTTAGTGTGTGTGTGACGCCGCTGCCCCCTCCCCCCGGTATGTAATTTATTGTGCGTTTGTATGTAATTTTTGTATGTAATCAACCTCTCTCCCTCTCACTCTTTCCCCTCCTCCCCTCTCTCCAGTCTCTCCCTCCCCCACCTCTCTCTCTCTCCCTCTTTTTTTAAATGTACCAACATTTTTTGTACAGCATGATGTCCCAAGCCTTGTACTCAATGCTCTGACTGATGAAGACAAGCTTGACAAACTGCTTCTTCATCACCCTGTTTATCGCTTTCAGACAATCATGCACTCGTACTATTCGGCGGTCTCTGTGTCCACCTACAACATTCTCTGGGGCTCTGCTGCCATTTACAGTGTAAGTCCTGCTGCTGCTGCTGCTGCACTGATTTAACTTCCCACTTTGCACTTGTCCAAGTTCAATTCAACCTGCCATTATTCCTTGGCCCACATTTCCAATTGATCCAGATCTGCTGCAATTTCAGAGAGTAAGTCAATCGCTTTAAAGTCCTGTACATCACCAACTTTGCTGCTGCTGCTGTCTACAAACTTACTGAGAGAGAGGGGGGGGGGAGAGTGAAAATAGTACGAGTGCATAATTCTCTGAAAGCGATAACACACAGAGAGACAGACAGACAGACAGACGGGGTGATGAAGAAGCAGCAGCAGCAGTTTGTCAAACTTGCTCGCCTTCATCATCAGTCAGAGCATTGAGTACAAGAGTTAGTTGGGACATACATCATGTTAGAGAGAGCTGTACGAAAGATGTTGGTGTGTGTGTGTATGTGTGTGTGGGGGACAATACTTGGGGAGTGTGGTGTGCTATTCTGGTCCCGAAACTACTAGAAGCATTCATTGTGAGAAGCGGTGGCAAAAAGATTCATATTAGTGCTGGAGTGAGTGAGCGCTTCTGTGTGAGTTTCTTAACAACGGGAACCTGATACCAGTAGATCGTCCTTCGCAACAGAAGCCTGTTGGCATTAGGCCTTCCTTGACACAGACTAGGCCTTCTCTAGGAACAGAAGCCTGACTCCAGTAGGCCTTTACTTGCCCATAACTTAGGCTAAAGCCCAGAGGTTAGGCCCGAGGCCTATTACATTGCCATGAGGCCTACAAAACACAGGCTCTGAGGCCTAGAACATAGGCCAAAACAAACAACTCAGGCCCATGGTAAAAAAATACAGGCCTGGAGCCTATAAAACAGGCTAGGAGCCCACAACACAACCCTGAAGCCTACAAAACAGGCTTGGAGGCCCAGAACGTAGGGCAAAGCCCACAACTACACTGAATGGACAGTGAACACCATCACTCTCGTGAAGAAGTCACAGCAGCGGCTATATTTCCTGAGGTCTCTGCGGAGAGCAAACGTTTCACGGCAGCTGCTGATGTCCTTCTACCGGTGCGCCGTGGAAAGCATCCTCTTGCTTGCCCCCTCCTACATTAAAGTCTTCTCACTCACCACTCCACCTCCAGGTCCCTCAGATCGGCCGACTTGGGGCAGCTGAATATCCCGCGGTCTAGGCGTAAGCTTAGGGGCGACCGCGCCTCTGCGGTTGCAGCTCCTAGACTGTGGAACAGCATCCCCCTTCACATCAGAACTGCCCCCTCCATCGACTCCTTTAAGTCAAGACTAAAAACTTATCTATACTCCCAAGCCTTTCCTAACATCCACTGAGCGAGGGCTATATGTATGTAGTTTGTTTGTTTATACTATTCTTATAACAAATGTAAAGCACTTTGGCCAACGAGAGTTGTTTTTTAAATGTGCTATATAAATAAATGTGACTTGACTTGACTTGACTGGCTCTCCTATGGCATCCTGGTGTGTTTTGCTAGCTGCACTGTGGCTGAAAGGAAGGCACTACAGAGAATTATTAAAACTGCACAGAGCATCACAAATGCTCAACTACCCTCCCTGGAAGACATTTACAGGGCCCGATGTTTATGCCGAGCCACAAACATCAAACAGGACACATCCCACCCTGCCAACCACCTTTTCACTCTGCTGCCCTCTGGGAGGCGATACAGGTCTCTGAAGGCCCGCACTTGTAGACTAATTAACAGTTTCTACCCATGTGCCATTAAAGAACTAAACTCAGATAGATAACACTGCGGGCAACACAACACTATTCGTGGTGCAATATAAAAATTTGTTTGTTGCAGTGTGCAATATAATGTGCAATATTTTTATATTTCTATTATCTATTTATTCATTTCATTCATTGATCTTGCCGGTATATGAGAGTTAATGGCTGTTTGTGTTTTTGTTCTTTTAAATCTTTTATCCCGTGTCTTAATAAAAATAATAATAAATTTTATTTATGGGCGCCTTTCAAGAGTGTCAAGGACACATTACAAAAATTTAGCAGGTAGAGCAAAAACATGTAAGGGGAATGAAATAAATAGTAGAGACATGACTAGTACACAAAGTAAAGACATAATTCAATATGAGGCAATTAATGCACAGATGAGAAGGGAGGGGGACGTGGGGCTAAGGATAGGCAGAGGTGAAGAGATGGGTCTTGAGGCGGGACTGGAAGATGGTGAGGGACACGGAATTGCGGATCAGTTGGGGGAGGGAGTTCCAGAGCCTGGGAGCTGCCCTGGAAAAAGGCTCTGTCCCCTAAACTGCGGAGGTTGGACTTGTGGATGGAGAGGAGACCGGCTGATGTGGATCTGAGGGACCGTGAGGGTTGGTAGGGGGAGAGGAGGTCAGTGAGATATGGGGAGGCCAGATGGTGGAGGGCTTTGTTGGTGAGGATCAGGATTTTGTAGGTGATCCGGTGGGAGATGGGAAGCCAGTGAAGTTGTTTGAGGACAGGAGTGATGTGATGCCAGGATTTGGTGTGGGTGATGAGTCGGGCGGCTGCGTTCTGGACCAGTATGTAGACCACTGAAGGAGATGCAATGACATTTAGTTATACAGTATGACAATAAAACGTATTTGATTTGATTTGATTTGAACTAGGCCTGGAGCCTACAACACAGCCCTGAGGCCCACAACACAGGCTTTGAAGCCCAGAACTTAGGCCAAACTTCCTGAATTCCCTGAGGGGATCAATAAAGTATTTATTATTATTATTATATTTTTTTTACAAAGCCCACAGGTTAGGCCAAGGCAAAAAACACAGGCCTGGAGCTTATAATACAGCCCTGGGGCCTACGAAACACAGGCTCGGAATTTCCAGAACTTAGGGCAAGCCCACAACACAGGCCTGGGGCCTAAAATACAGGCCCTGAGCCCTTAAAATAGCCTTGAGGCCTACGAAACACAGGCCCGGAAGACCAGAACTTCGGGCCAAGCCTTTAACACAGGCCTGGGACCTAAAACGCTTAGCCGACAGCAACGTACTAAACCTCTGAATCAAAGAGCATTATTGCGAGATATTTTTGTGGGTGCTTAGTGACAGATTATAATATATTTGCGTATTTATGCTTGGGTCTAAATGTTTTAGAGTGAAGCTTTTTGTGCCTGCATCTAGCTGTGTTAGCTGTGAGGAGGATGCTAGGAGGCTGCAAGGTGACTTGGATAGGCTGGGTGAGTGGGCAAATGCATGGCAGATGCAGTACAATGTGGATAAATGTGAGGTTATCCACTTTGGTGGCAAAAACAGTAAAGTAGACTATTATCTGAATGGTGGCCGATTAGGAAAAGGAGAGATGCAAAGAGACCTGGGTGTCATGGTACACCAGTCAGTGAAAGTAGGCATGCAGGTGCAGCAGGCAGTGAAGAAAGCGAATGGTATGTTAGCATTGAATAGCAAAAGGATTTGAGTATAAGAGCAGGGAGGTTCTACTGCAGTTGTACAGGGTCTTGGTGAGACCACACCTGGAGTATTGCGTACAGTTTTGGTCTCCTAATTTGAGGAAAGACATTCTTGCCATAGAGGGAGTACAGAGAAGGTTCACCAGACTGATTCCTGGGATGGCAGAACTTTCATATGAAGATAGACTGGATAGACTCGGCTTGTACTTGCTAGAATTTAGAAGATTGAGGGGGGATCTTATAGAAACGTACAAAATTCTTAAGGGTTTGGGCAGGCTAGATGCAGGAAATTTATTCCCGATGTTGGAGAAGTCCAGAACAAAGGGTCACAGTTTAAGGATAAGAGGGAAGTCTATTAGGAACGAGATGAGAAAATCATTTTTTACACAGAGAGTGGTGAATCTGTGGAATTCTCTGCCACAGAAGGTAGTTGAGGCCAGTTCATTGGCTATATTTAAGAGGGAGTTAGATGTGGCCCTTGTGGCTAAAGGGATCAGGGGATATGGAGACAAGGCAGGTACAGGATACTGAGTTGGATGATCAGCCATGATCATATTGAATGGCGGTGCAGGCTCGAAGGGCCGAATGGCCTACTCCAGCACCTATTTTCTATGTTTCTATGTGCCAAAAATCAGCAATTAGACTACAAAATGCATTAATAAAGGCAAAATATCGCATGATTGTGTTAAATGTCCCTCTCTCTCTCCCCCCCTTCCTCTCCCCCTTTTTCTCCCTCCCTCTCTCTGTCTCTCCCTTTCTCTCAGTTCCCCCTCTCTCCCCTCTCTACACTGTGCCAAACGCTCTAAATCCACACTCCACAAGATAATGCTGCTCTCTCTCTCTTCCCCCCTCACTCCCATTCATTTCTCTTGCCTCTTTCTACCTCCCTCTCTATTTATCTCTCCCCTCACGTTTCCCCACTTCCCCTTTCTCTCTTTCTCCCCCCTCTATCTCGGTCTCCCCCTCTCTCCACCCCCTCGCTCTCCCCCCTTTCTCTCTCCACCCACTCTCTCTCCCCCACCTACGGTGATCTCTCCAATATCTCCAACGACGTAACAGAATAGCCAAACCAGCAACTGTAAGTTTTCCTGAATTATCACCACTATTCGAGTTACGATGAGAGAATGGTTTGACAAGACCATAGGTCTCGTTCGAGGGAGGACATTCTTGCTATTGAGTGAGTGCAGCGTAGGTTCACCAGGTTAATTCCCAGGATGGAGGGACTGACAGACAATGAATGAATGGGTCGACTGGGCTTGTTTATTCACTTCAATTTAGAAGGATGAGAGGGTATCTTATAGAAACATATAAAATTATTAAGGGATTGGACAGCCTAGATGCAGGAAACATGTTCCCCATGTTGGGGGAGTCCAGAACCAGGGACCACAGTTTAAGAATAAGGGGTTGGCCATTAAGGACTGAGATGAGGAAAAACATTTTCACCCAGAGAGTTGTGAATCAGTGGGATTCTCGGCCACAGAAGGCGGTGGAGGCCAATTCACTGGATGTTTTCAAGAGAGAGTTGGATTTAGCTCTTGGGGCTAATGGAATCAGGGGATATGGGGAGAAGGCAGGAACGGGGCAATGATTGTGGATGATCAGCCATGATCACATTGAATGGCGGTGCTGGCTCGAAGGGCCGAATGGCAACTCCTGCACCTATTGTCTATGTTTCTATGTAAATGCTTTTCACTCCACATCACCGTCTACATCTCTCCTGCGACTCTCAGCCTGAGGAAGGGTCTCGACCTGGAAACGTCGCCCATTCCTTCTCTCCCGCTGAGTTCCTGCAGCATCTTGTTGTCTGGCCCGGCCGCGTCCTGGCAACCGTTGCTAGGGCGGGATGGGCGGCTCCGATTGGCGGCGGGGGCTGTCCATCCGTGGGGCGGGGCTACGACCCGACCTATAGGATAAAGGGGCGGGGACGCGGCTCCGATTGGTTGGAAGCGAGGAGGGGGCGGGAGCTGGTGCTTTGTGACGCCTTCCCTGGACCCGCGCCCTGGACCAGTTCCTATTGGTCGCTGGCGCTGCCCGTCAATGAGCGGAACAGAGGGAGCGGGCGGGACCTGGTGCTTTGTGACGTCAGCCCGGTGGGGCGTTGCTGGATCCGCTCCCATTGGTCGCTGGCGCTGCCCGTCAGTGGTTGGGACAGAGGGAGGGGGCGGGACCTGGTGCCGGTCACGTGAGGCGGGGCCTCCTCTCAGCGCCGGGAGCTCAGGTGGGAAAAGCAGCCGCCGCCGCTGCCGCTCGGCCCCGCGTCCTTTCCCCACCCACCCCCTCCTCCCTCCGTTCCCCAGGACGATCCCACGGCTTGTGTTAACCTGGCGGCGCCGTCATTGTGTCTCTGTGGCAGCGCCTCTGGTCCTCCCAGTGCAGCGCCCCCTGGCGGCGGGAGGCCACGCTGCACCTGTCCACGTTCCCCGCTGAGTGACTCCAGCACTCTGTGACCTTCTTCCCATGATGCATGCGGCCTCCCATGTGACTGGGCGCCAATCACTGGCGGGGAGGTGCCTGCAGCCCCCCCTCGGTTTGGGGGTGACGTCAGGGGCGACGGTCGTGCGCGCCGTGCGTGTTGCAGACGTCACAGCGCAGGGCGTCTGGCTGGCGCACGGGCTGGCGGCTCGATGCGGTGCCACGTTGCTCAGCGCCCCCCCCTTTCTCCCACTTGCTTCCTCATCCCCCCCCTCACCCCCTCCCCTCACTTACACCGTCCTCATCCCCCTTCACCACTTCCGCCCTTCCCTCCATACCATCTCTTCCCCATCCCTTCTCCCGCTCCCCCCTCATCCTCACCGCCTCATCTCTCCCCCCTCACTTCCGCCCTCTTCATCCCCTCCTCCCCCCCGTCTCCCCCCCCGCCCCGGTCACTCCCCTGCCCCCTCCCCCCTTCAAGCACGAGTAATGTTCACGCGTTAGTAATGTCCTGTTTGCCAGCTTGTTGACCCTCTGTGTTCCCCTCCTGCAGGGTTTAGGAGTCGTTGCTGTGGACGTAGAGACGGGGACGTGAGCGGCCATTGAGGGGCGGCCAGGGTGCCGGTGAGCCCCTGCCCCCATCTGCTCGGTGTGCCGGCTGAGCTTCGAGGGGCTGAGCTTCGATACAGGACTACATGACGGGGCACAACAAGCAGAAGCATTATGAGTGCGACGTGTGTGGCAAGGTCTATCGGAGCCCTTGCCTGCTAGAGACCCACCGGCGGGTGCATACGGGAGAACGCCCCTTTGACTGCACAGAGTGCTGCAAGAGCTTCAACCGCTATGACACCCTGCTGCGGCACAACCTCATACACTCCGGTGAGAGGCCATTCGGCTGCTCCACCTGCGGCAAGAGCTTTGCCCAGTTGTGGGGGCTGCGGGAGCACCAGCGGGTGCACAGTAGTGAGCGGCCCTTCACCTGCGCCGACTGTGGCAAAGGCTTCAAGTTGTCCTCGAACCTGAAGGTGCACAGGCGCGTGCACACCGGGGAGCAGCCCTACACCTGCAGCTACTGCTGCAAGAGCTTCACCCACTCCAAGAGCCTGCTGTCCCACGAGCGCACCCACACCGGTGAGCGCCCCTTCACCTGCACCAAGTGCGGCAAGGGCTTCTCCCGTTCCGACAACCTGCTGGATCACCAGCGGACCCACACCGGCGAGCGCCCCTACACCTGCGCCCAGTGCGGCAAGGGCTTCACCCGCTCCAACAGCCTGCTGGAGCATCAGCGCACCCACACCGGCGAGCGCCCCTACACCTGTGCCCAGTGCGGCAAGGGCTTCATCCGCTCCAAGAGCCTGCTGGAGCACCAGCACACCCACACCGGTGAGCGCCCCTTCACCTGCGTCCAATGCGGCAAGGGCTTCACCCGCTCCGACAACCTGCTGAAGCACCAGCGCACCCACACCGGCGAGCGCCCCTTCACCTGCGCCCAGTGCAGCAAGAGCTTCACCCGCTCCAACAACCTGCTGGAGCACCAGCAGGTGCACACCGGCGAGAGGTCCTTTGGTTGCTCCGACTGCGGCAAGAGCTTCAATACGACATAAAAGCTAAAGATCCATTGGCGGGTGCACACGGGCGAGATGCTCTTCGGCTGCTCCACCTGCGGCAAGAGCTTTGCCGAGTTGTCAGGGCTAAGGCGGCTCCGGCAGGCGCACAACAGTGAGCGGCCCTTCACCTTCTCCGACTGCGGTAAAAGCTTCAAGTCGACGCTGGAACTCAAGGTACACAGGTGCCTGCACTCCGGGGAGCAGCCCTACACATGCAGCGACTGCGGCAAGGGCTTCACCAGTTCTAAAAAGCTGTTGGAGCACCGGCGCACCCACACTGGCGAGCGCCCGTTCACCTGCGACCAGAGCAGCAAGGGCTACACCCACTCCAACAGCCTACTGTCCCACGAGCGGGTGCACGCCGGTGACCGTCCCTTCCCCAGCCCGGTGTGTGGAGAGCGCTTTGCCATGGCCAACCACACCCTGTCTCACCAGCATGTGCACACCAGTGACCAGCCCTACGACTGCCCGTACTGCGGGGGTTACGGCAACACCAGCGGATATACAGACTGTGATGGAGAAGGTGAGGACAGACTCTACGATGGCAGTATAAAACTGGACCACCATTGCCTGTGGCAGATTGTGTTTCCTCAGCTGCCGCAGGAAGTACATCGTCAGTTGGGCCTTTTGAGACATAGAAAACATAGAAAATAGGTGCAGGAGTAGGCCATTCGGCCCTTCGAGCCTGCACCGCCATTCAATATGATGATGGCTGATCATCCAACTCAGTATCCTGTACCTGCCTTCTCTCCATACCCCCTGATCCCTTTAGCCACAAGGGCCACATCTAACTCCCTCTTAAATATAGCCAATGAACTGGCCTCAACTACCTTCTGTGGCCGAGAATTCCAGAGGTTCACCACTCTCTGTGTGAATTTTTTTTTTCTCATCTAGGTCCTAAAAGCTTTCCCCCTTATCCTTAAACTGTGACCCCTTGTTCTGGACTTCCCCAACATCGGGACCAATCTTCCTGCATCTACCCTGTCCAACCCCTTAAGAATTTTGTAAGTTTCTATAAGATCCCCCCTCAATTTTCTAAATTCTAGCGAGTACAAGCCAAGTCTATCCAGTCTTTATTCATATGAAAGTCCTGACACCCCAGTAATCAGTCTGGTGAACCTTCTCTGCACTCCCTCTATGGCAAGAATGTATTTCCTCAGATTAGGAGACCAAAACTGTACGCAATACTCTAGGTGTGGTCTCACCAAGACCCTGTACAACTGCAGTAGAACCTCCCTGCTCCTATACTCAAATCCTTTTGGTGAACCTTCTCTGTACTCCCTCTGCGGCTTTTTGACTGTGGTGTCGATGGTGACCTCCCATTGATGTATCTAACAATGATCTATTCTACATTTTCCTTGAACTCTATTCCCTTTCTCCTTTTCACTCCTTACACTTCCTTATCTCTGCACCTCCCATCAGACTGAAGAAAGGTATTGACCTGAAACGTCATGCATTCCTTCTCTCCACCGACACTGCCCGAACCGTTGATTGACTCCAGCACTGTGTGGCCTCTTCCCATGATGCATGCCGGCCCACCCCCCCATGTGACTCTACGCAATGGCAGTGGGCGGGGCCAGTAGTCCCCCTCGGATTGGCGGTGATGTCAGGGCATCGTTTGTGAGCGCCATCCGTGCATGCGGCTGACATCACGGAGCAGGGCGGGCAGACGGTTCAACGTAGTTCCCGCATACTCGGCACCCAGTTCCCCTCTTTCCCCTCACCCTCCTGATCCTCTTACCCCCACCCTCCCTCACCCCATCACCCCCCTCCTCCCCCCCAGACCCACTCTTCCCCCTTCAAGCACTGGTAATGTTCACACCTTAATAATAACCTGTTTGCCAGTTTGTTGACCCTTTGTGTTCCTCTCCTGCAGGGTTTAGGAGCCGTTGCTGTGGGCGGAGAGGCGGGGTCGTGAGCGGCCATTGAGGGCGGCCAGGGTGCCGGCGATCCCCCCTCTCATCTGCTCGGTGTGTGGGCTGAGCTTCGAGGGGCTGAGCTTCGATGGAGGACCACATGATGGGGCACAACAAGATGAGTTATGAGTGCGATGTGTGTGGCAAGGCCTGGCAGAGCCCGAGCCAGCTGGAGACCCACCGGTGGGTGCACACGGGAGAGCGCCCCTCAAACTGCCAGAGTGTGGCAAGAGCTTCACTTGCTACGACAGCCTGTTGCGGCACAACTGTGTGCACTCCGGCGAGTGTCCCTGCGGCTGCTCCGACTTCGGAAAGAGCTTCAAGATGACACATGAGCTGAAGATGCACCAGCGGGTGCACTTGGGCTGGAAGCCCTTCGACTGCTCCACCTTTGGCGAGACCTTTGCCCGGGCGTCGGGGCTGTGGGTGCACCGGCGGTGTGGAAGAAATATTAATGTCCTTGGCTTAATTGTGACTGGAATGGATGTTTTGTATGTGACAACTGGCAGCTCTCGCTTGACCAGGTGCAGAAGAGGTTGTGGATATCGACAAAGTAAATTAGACGTATTACCTCTTGTCTGGGAATGTGTTGAAGGGTGGATGGTAAATGTAAACATGAAATGGTAGAGAAGAAAATGAAGCTTGTTTTCCCTTCTGTGAGGAATTACAATAGATCACCCGCGTCCCCTTTTGCGAGTAGCGTAGATACATTGCAGTAATTGAGAGGCTTATGATTGGCTTGGAGAGGGGATGGAGGCGTGGGCCACCTGAACGGTGAGATAGCATAATGTCAATATGCCCTTGTATTGTGTTTGACTTGTATTAACCATCTGCTGTTGAATAAGATTAACATAAGATTCACCACTCTCTGTGTGTAAAAGGTTTTTCTCATCTCGGTCCTATTGTGAGCATTCATAGCAAAAGGGTTTGAGTATAGGAGCAGGGAGGTTCTACTGCAGTTGTACAGGGTCTTGGTGAGACCACATCAGGAGTATTGCATATAGTTTTGGTCTCCTAATCTGAGGAAAGACATTCGGGGATTTAGAAGATTGAGAGGGGATCTTATAGAAACTTACAAAATTCTTAAAGGGTTGGACAGGCTAGATGCAGGAAGATTGTTCCCGATGTTGGGGAAATCCAGAACAAGGGGTCACAGTTTAAGGATAAGAGGGAAGTCTTTTAGGACCGAGATGAGAAAATCATTTTTTACACAGAGAGTGGTGAATCTGTGGAATTCTCTGCCACAGAATGTGGTTGAGGCCAGTTCATTGGCTATATTTAAGAGGGAGTTAGATGTGGCCCTTGTGGCTAAAGGGATCAGGGGGTATGGAGAGAAGGCAGGTACAGGATACTGAGTTGGATGATCAGCCATGATCATATTGAATGGCGGCGCAGGCTTGAAGGCAATCTTCCTGCATCTAGCCTGTCCAACCCTTTAAGAATTTTGTAAGTTTCTATAAGATCCCCCTTCAATCTTCTAAATTCTAGCAAGTACAATCCGAGTCTAGCCAGTCTTTCTTCATATGAACGTATCCACATCAATACTGAACCCCCAATACCGGGTGCTTTAAGTTTGTATACTAATCTCTTATGTGGGACCTTGTCGAAAGCCTTCTGAAATGTAGATATAACACATCCACTGGTTCTCCCTTATCCACTCTACTAGTTACATCCTCGAAAAATTCTATAAGATTCGTCAGACATGATTTACCTTTCATAAATCCATGCTGACTTTGTCCAATGTTTTCACCACTTTCCAAATGTGCTGCTATCCCATCTTTAACATCTATCCCATCTATCCCAACTCTAGCAGTTTCCCCACTACCGATGTTAGACTAACCGTTCAGTAATTTCCCGTTTTCTCTCTCCCTCCCTTTTTAAAAAGTGGGGTTACATTAGCTACCCTCGAATCCTCAGGAACTACTCCAGAATCTAAAGAGTTTTGAAAAATTATCATTAATGCATCCACTATCTCTGGGGCTACTTCCTTAAGTACACTGGGATGCAGCCTATCTGGCCCTGGGGATTGATCGGCCTTTAATCCATTCAATTTACCTAACACCACATCCCGGCTAACCTGGATTTCACTCAGTTCCTCCATCGCATTTGACCCCCGGTCCCCTGCTATTTCCGGCAGATTATTAAGTGGATAGGGCCGGTATGGGGTAAAAGGAGCAAATCAATTCACCTGTTTCTGATTGCAAGGGACCTACATTTGTTTTAACTAATTTGTACGCTTCATCTTTTGTTTTGATACTATCCCTGATTTTGCTTGTTATCCACGGATGCACTACCTTCCCTGATTTATTCTTTTGCCAAACTGGGATGAACAATTGTTGTAGTTCGTCCATGCAGTCTTTAAATGCCTTCCATTGCATATCCACCATCAACCCCTTAAGAATCAATTGCCAGTCAATCTTGGCCAATTCACGTCTCATACCCGTTATCCACATCAACTCTGTCTATCCCTCTCATCATTTTAAAGACCTCTATCAAGTCCCCCCTTAACCTTCTGCGCTCCAAAGAATAAAGACCTAACGTGTTCAACCTTTCTCTGTAACTTAGGTGCTGAAACCCAGGCAACATTCTAGTAAATCTCCTCTGTACTCTCTCTATTTTGTTGACATCTTTCCTATAATTTGGCGAGGAGAACTGTACACCATACTCCAGAATTGGCCTCACCAATGCCTTGTACAATTTTAACATCACATCCCAACTTCTATACTCAATGTTCTGATCTATAAAGGCCAGCACACCAAAAGCTTTCTTTACCACCCTATCTACACAAGATCCCCCTTCAGGGAACTATGCACAGTTATTCCTGTCCGTTCGTATTCCGTTCAACTGCATTCCTCAATGCGCTACCATTTACCATGTACGTCCTATTTTGATTTGTCCTACCAAGATGTAGCACCTCACACTTATCAGCATTAAACTCCATCTGCCATCTTTCAGCCCACTCTTCCAAATGGCCTAAATCTCTCTGTAGACTTTGAAAATCTATTTCATTATCCACAACCCCACCTATCTTAGTATCATCTGCATACTTACTAATCCAATTTACCACACCATCATCCAGATCATTGATGTATATGACAAACATATACAATTCTTAAGTGATTGGATCGGATAGATGCAGATTTTTTTTGCAGATGTTGGGGGAGTCTAGAACCAGGAGTCATAGTTTAAGAATAAGGGGTAGGCCATTTAGCACTGAGAAGAGGAAAACCTATTTCACCCAGTGAATCTGAGGAATAATCTGCCAGAGAAGGCAGTGGAGGCTAATTCACTGGATGTTTTTCAAGAGAAAGTCAGATTTAGCTCTTCGGGCTAATGGAATGAAGGGCAATGGGGAAAAAGCAGAAACGGGTTACGGATTTTGGATTATCAGTCATGATCATATTGAATGGCGGTGCTGTCTTGAAGTGCCGAAATGGGTACTCCTGCTCCTTTTTCTACGTTTCTATGTTTGTATATCGGTTATCGTGTGTCTGTGCACTGTGAACGGCATCACGAGAATTGCGTATTGTCTATTCATATAACCATATAACCATATAACAATTACAGCACGGAAACAGGCCATCTCGGCCCTACAAGTCCGTGCCGAACAACTTTTTTCCCTTAGTCCCACCTGCCTGCACTCATACCATAACCCTCCATTCCCTTCTCATCCATATGCCTATCCAATTTATTTTTAAATGATACCAACGAACCTGCCGCCACCACTTCCACTGGAAGCTCATTCCACACCGCTACCACTCTCTGAGTAAAGAAGTTCTCCCTCATGTTACCCCTAAACTTCTGTCCCTTAATTCTGAAGTCATGTCCTCTTGTTTGAATCTTCCCTATTCTCAAAGGTAAAAGCTTGATCACAGCAACTCTGTCTATCCCTCTCATCATTTTAAAGACCTCTATCAATTCCCCCTTAACCTTCTGCGCTCCAGAGAATAAAGACCTAACTTATTCAACTTATCTCTGTAACTTAGTTGTTGAAACCCAGGCAACATTCTAGTAAATCTCCTCTGTACTCTCTCTATTTTGTTGACATATTTCCTATAATTTGGCGAGGAGAACTGTACACCATACTCCAGAATTGGCCTCACCAATGCCTTGTACAATTTTAACATCACATCCCAACTTCTATACTCAATGTTCTGATCTATAAAGGCCAGCACACCAAAAGCTTTCTTTACCACCCTATCTATATGAGATTCCACCTTCAAGGAACTATGCACGGTTATTCCCAGATCCCTCTGTTCAACTGTATTCTTCAATTCCCTACCATTTATCATGTATGTCCTATTTTGATTTGTCCTGCCAAGGTGTAACACCTCACATTTATCAGCATTAAACTCCATCTGCCATCTTTCAGCCCATTTTTCCAAATGGCCTAAATCACTCTGTAGACTTTGGAAATCCTCTTCATTATCCACAACACCCCCTATCTTGGTATAATCTGCATACTTACTAATCCAATTTACCACCCCTTCATCCAGATCATTGATGTACATGACAAACAACAAAGGACCCAACACAGATCCCTGAGGCACCCCACTAGTCACCTGCCTCCAACCCGACAAACAGCCATCCACCATTACCCTCTGGCTTCTCCCATTCAGCCACTGCTGAATCCATCTTGCTATTCCTGCATTTATACCCAACAGTTTAACCTTCTTAACCAACCTTCCATGAGGAACCTTGTCAAAGGCCTTACTAAAGTCCAAATAGACAACATCCACTGCTTTACCCTCGTCAATTTCCCTAGTAACCTCTTCAAAAAATTCAAGAAGATTAGTCAAACATGACCTTCCAGGCACAAATCCATGTTGACTGTTCCTAATCAGACCCTGTTTATCCAGATGCTTATATATATTATCTCTAAGTATCTTTTCCATTAATTTGCCCACCACTGAAGTCAAACTAACAGGTCTATAATTGCTAGGTTTACTCTTAGAACCCTTTTTAAACAATGGAACAACATGCGCAGTACGCCAATCCTCGGGGACTATTCCCGTTTCTAATGAGATTTGAAATATTTCTGTCATAGCCCCGGCTATTTCTACACTAACTTCCCTCAATGTCCTAGGGAATATCCTGTCAGGACCTGGAGACTTATCCACTTTTATATTTTTCAAAAGTGTCAGTACTTCTTTTACTTTGAAACTCATAGTATCCATAACTACTTTACTCGTTATTCTTACCTCACATAATTCAATATCCTTCTCCTTGGTGAATACCGAAGAAAATAAATTGTTCAATATCTCCCCCATCTCTTTTGGCTCTGCAGATAGCTGCCCACTCTGTTTCTCCAATGGACCAATTGTATCCCTCGTTATCCTTTTGCTATTAATATAGCTGTAGAAACCCTTTGGATTTACTTTCACCTTACTTGCCAAAGCAACCTCATACCTTCTTTTAGCTTTTCTAATTTCTTTCTTAAGATTCTTTTTACATTCCTTATACTCCACAAGCACCTCATTTACTTCATGCTGCCTATAATTATTGTAGATCTCCCTCTTTTTCCGAACAAGATGTCCAATTTCCCTTGAAAACCAGGGATCTTTCCAATTTTTACTGTTTCCTTTCAACCGAACAGGAACATAAAGATTCTGTACTCTTAAAATTTCCCCTTTAAATGTCCACCATTTCTCTTCTACATCTTTCCCATAAAACAAAATGTCCCAGTCCACTCCTTTTAAATCATCTCGCATCTCATCAAAGTTAGCCTTTCTCCAATCAAAAATCTCAACCCTAGGTCCAGTTCTGACCTTCTCCATAATTATATTGAAACTAATGGTATTGTGATCACTGGACCCGAAGTGCTCCCCAACGCATACCTCCGCCACCTGTCCCGTCTCATTTCCCAACAGGAGGTCCAGCACTGCCCCTCCTCTAGTAGGTACCTCTATGTATTGCTGCAAAAAACTATCCTGCACACATTTTACAAACTCCAAACCATCCAGCCCATTTACAGAATGTGTTTCCCAGTCTATGTGTGGAAAGTTGAAATCTCCCACAATCACTACCTTGTGCTTACTACTAATATCTGCTATCTCCTTACATATTTGCTCTTCCAATTGTCGTTCCCCATTTGGCGGTCTTTAATACACCCCTATAAGTGTTGCTACACCGTTCCCACTTCTCAGTTCCACCCAAATAGCCTCCCTAGATGAGCCCTCCAATCTATCCTGCCAAAGCACTGCTGTAATATCTTCCCTGACTAGCAATGCAACACCTCCACCTCTTGCCACTCCAATTCTATCACACCTGAAGCAACGAAATCCTGGAATATTTAGTTTCCAATCACAGCCCTCCTGCAACCATGTTTCACTGATCGCCACAACATCATACTTCCAGGTGTCTATCCAGACTCTAAGCTCATCCACCTTTCTTACAATGCTCCTAGCATTAAAATATGCACATTTAAGAAACCCCCCCGTCTCTTCTTCTCTGTTTATTTCCTTTTTTCTTTCTCCTCTTGTGTCTGAGTGCTTCCCTTTTCTGCTTCCTGCCTCCCATTCTGTCTACTAGCTTTCTCTATTTGAGTCCCTCGCCCCAACCATTCTAGTTTAAAGTCTCCCCAGTGACCTTTGCAAATTTCCCCGCCAGGATATTGGTCCCCCTCGGGTTCAAGTGCAACCCATCCTTTCTGTACAGGTCCCACCTTCCCCAAAAGAAGTCCCAATGATCCAGAAACTTGAATCCCTGCCCTCTACACCAGTCTTTCAGCCACGCATTTATCCTCCACCTCGCTCCATTCCTACTCTCACTGTCGCGTGGTACAGGCAGTAATCCTGAGATTGTTACCTTTTTGGTCCTTTTCCTTAACACTCCTCCCAACTCCCTAAATCCTACCTTCAGGACCTCTTCACTTTTTTTACCTATGTCATTTGTACCAATATGTACCACGATCTCAGGCTCCTCTCCCTCTGATTTCAGGATATCTTGGATGCGTTGAGACACGTCCGAGACCTTGGCACCAGGGAGGCAGACCACCATCTTGGTCTCCCGACTGCGTCCACAGAAACGCCTATCCGACCCCCTAACAATAGAGTCCCCAATTACAATTTCCCTCTTGTTTTTTTCCCTACCTTTCGGAGCAACAGGGCCGGTCTCTGTGCTGGAGGCCCGTCCGCTGTTGCTATCCCCGGGTAGGCTGTCACCCCCATCCGTACTCAAACAGGAGTACTTATTTGCAAGGTGTACTGACATTGGAGTACTCCCTCGTTCCTGCCTCTGCCCCTTGCCCTTCCTTAGCGTGACCCACATGTCTCTCTCCTGTGGTTTTGGAGTGACCACCTCCCTATAACTCCCCTCTATGACCTCGTCACTCTCCCTGACCAGACAGAGGTCATCGAGCTGCTGCTCCAGGAACCTAATACGGTCCCTTAGGAGCCCCATCTCTCTGCACCTGGTGCAGATGTGGACGTCTGGAGGGCCATCCGACACCATGACCTCCCACATCTGACATCCAGAACAGTACACTGCTCTGACTGTCATTCTCTCGCCTTACCCTGGATCCGATACCAGTATAATACAATAGAAACTGCTGGGAGAAATCAGCAGGTATCTGACACATACAGCTGCTCCCTCTTGCCCTTTAAACTGCACCTTTATTATATAAACAAAAAGCACTGTACCTTTAGCCCACTGTACCTTCACTAAAGCACTGTACCTTTAGCCCACTGTACCCTTGGCTCACTGTACCTTTAACCAGAAAGCAGAAATGCTAACCTGAGGTTGCACCCAATCAGCTGCTTCCTCTAGTCTGCTTCCACCAATCAGCGGCTTCCACCAGAAACCCTCCCTATGGAGTGTGGAACGTTACAGACTTTGGTAAAAGTCCTGACCCTCCTCCACTGTCTCCAACGGTCCCGGGCCTCTATGAAAACAAGACCCGCGCCCGATTTAAGTACTCACCGCCCTGACCCTCCTCCACTGTCTCCAACGGTCCCGGGCCTCTGTGAAAACAAGCCCCGCGCCCGATTTAAGTACTCACCGCCCTGACCCTCCTCCACTGAATATTCGTTGACTATTTGTTAAGTGTACCGAGGTAATAGAAAACTAAACTAAATTGATCTAAACTGAATCATCTGATTTCTTATCCTTGGTATTTGATGGCAACGGCTTATTTTTTCTATATTTCTGCATTAATTTGCGGTAATTTTGATTAGTTTGGTATCTTCCTTTTTACCGACGTACAACATTTTTAACGGTATCTCTTAGGCGCCTTTTCAATCAACGTCTTAGGGACACATGCCCTTCAGCCCACTTAGTACAGGCCCGATCAAGTGGGCCTGCTGAGCTAGTGTCATTTACCAATCACTGCAATTATCCACAGACTCCTTAACTCTTCACAACCTGCATCTGACCAACTGACTTTTAAAAATAGGAAACTAGACTGGCATCCTCTTCAGTAACTTCCTCTGAAAACTCATTCCAGATTTGGTTCTATCTCCGAAATGAGATGTTGGTCTGAGATTCATTTTAAATCTCAAACTGATCACCGTAATCCTATGCACTGGTTTTACGGGGAAATCTTTTAGGACCGAGATGAGAAAAACATTTTTCACAGAGATTGGTGAATCTGTGGAATTCTCTGCCACATAAGGTAGTTGAGGCCAGTTCATTGGCTACATTTAAGAGGGAGTTAGATGTGGCCATTGTGGCTAAAGGGATCAGGGGGTATGGAGAAAAGGCAGGTACAGGATACTGAGTTGGATGATCAGCCATGATCATATTGAATGGCGGTGCAGGCACGAAGGGCCGAATGGCCTACTCCTGCACCTATTTTCTATGTTCCTATGTTTATAATACTACTAGACTAAGTGGGACCCGTTGGGTCCCAGTCACACGGGAGGCCTGGTCCACCAGTACAACCCATGGGGAAGGGGGATGTGGAAGGGTGTGTGTGTGGGGAGGAGGGGAGTGGGGAGGGGGAAAGGGCGTATGGGGTGTGGTGTGAGGGGGTGGGGTGGTGTGGGGGTGGGGTGGTGTGGGGGGAAGGGAGGAGGAATGGGGAGGGGCAAAGTGGGTGTGGGGGGAGTGGGGCTGTGTGGGGGAAGACAGATATTTCATTTTGTGTTTATTTCTTCACCTAATCACGCATTTGCCCCTAATGTACCTCTAAATTACATTCGGATTTATCTGAATCCCACCAGTGATTGACAACTTCTTCACTCCCCTTGTCCCTGGTTTTATTTTACGATGAACCGGGCAGTCATTTATGGTCTTCCCCTCTTCTACAGCGAATGATGTGTCTTTGTCCCAAACATTATGGAGGGCACTGTATGTGGATAAATGTAAGGTTATCAATTTTGGTGGCAATAACAGGGAGGCAGATAATTATCTGGGGGTATGGAGAGAAGGCAGGTATGAAAGGGTTATTGGGAAGAAAGAGCTACTTTAAATTTAGTTGCATCTGGTTGGGTAACTATAGTAGGGTGGATATTATTCCATGCTTTAATTGTGCGGGGGGAGAACGAATTGCTGTACACATCTGTCTTTGTAGCTGGGATCACAAATTGGATCGAATGCCCTCGTCTGCTCCTAATAGGTTTCGGTTTGGTGCAGGTCTTGTAATCTATGTCAAGCTGACCATTTAACATTTTGTAAAAACAGGTCAAACGGTGAGCTTCGCGTCTGTCTTGGAGAGGGTTCCACCCCAGAGTGGGGAGGGAGGTGGAGAGGGGTAGGGGGAGTGATGGAAGAGGGACAGAGGGGTAGGAGGAAGGGGGCGGGTGGAGAGAGGGAAGGGGGTGGCGTAGAGAGGGAAGGGGGGTGGGGGAGAGAGGGATGGGTGGGAGAGGGAGAGGGGTGAGGAGAGGGAAACATAGAACCATTGAAATTATGTGCAGGAGTAGGCCATTCGGCCCTTCGAGCCTGCACCACCATTCAATATGATCGTGGCTGATCATCCAACTCAGTATCCTGTACCTGCCTTCTCTCCATACCCCCTGATCCCTTTAGCCACAAGGGCCACATCTAACTCCCTCTTAAATACAGCCAATGAACAGGCCTCATTACCTTCTGTGCCAGTGAATTCCAGAGATTCACCACTCTCTGTGTGAAAAATGTTTTTCTCATCTCGGTCCTAAAAGATTTACCCCTTATTCTTAAACTGTGACCCCTTGTTCTGGACTTCCCCAACATCTGGAACAATCTTCCTGCATCTAGCCTGTCCAACCCCTTAAGAATTGTGTACGTTTCTATAAGATACCCCCTCAATCTTCTAAATTCTAGCATGTACAAGCCGAGTCTATCCAGTCTTTCGTCATATGAAAGTCCTGACATCCCAGGAATCAGTCTGGTGAACCTTCTCTGTACTCCCTCTATGGCAACAATGTATTTGAACATTGGGCATTGTGACATCACACGATGGAACGTTCACCAAGTGCTTGTGCTCCTGCAAAGGCATATGTAAATGAATCCATTCCGATTGGACATCTGTGAGCATCGGGCATTGTGACATCACACGATGGAACGTTCACCAGGGGCTGGGGCTGGTGCTGCTTCTATGGGTGAGAAGCCAGTTTATTTTTGAAATATTGGGGGGGGGGAAGGATTTGATTAAAAACGTGTACTTAAACACGACGAAATGTAATGAGGTGCGGATACTTAGAAAGAAACGTGAAATCTCTACCGAAATGGAAAAGATGTCGGCGATTCTGCGTCTGGTTTCGGAGTTGCAGGGAATCAAAGGAAGAAATGCGGCCGGAAGCCGTACATGTAAATGGATCCATTCCGATTGGACGTCTGCGAGCGTCGGGCATTGCGATTGGACATCTGCGAGCATCGGGCATTGTGACATCGCACGGCGGGAACGAATCGAAAGGCAGAAAGGGTGCCGGACGCCAGCCGGTCGGATGGGACGAGAGTTTTATATATTAACTAGACCATGTGCAGACCCGTTGGGTCTGTTTCCCCAACGGCGTTTGCGGGGGGAGGGGGGTGAGAAGAGGGGAGAGGAGGAGGAGGAAACGGGATAGATTTGGGAGAGAGGAGAGCGGGGAAGGGGGTGAGAGAGGGGGATGGGGCGAGAGATGTGGGGGAGGGGGGAGTGTGGGGAGGGAGGGGAGGAGGGGGAGAGGGGTGGGGGAGAGAGGGCAAAGAGTGGGGAGGGAGAGTGGAGGGGGAAGGGGGAGAGGTGGAAGAGTGGGGAGGGAGGTGGAGAGGGGTAGGGGGAGTGATGGAAGAGGGACAGAGGGGTAGGAGGAAGGGGGCGGGTGGAGAGAGGGAAGGGGTGACGTAGAGAGGGAAGGGGGGTGGGGGAGTGAGGGATGGGTGGGAGAGGGAGATGGGTGAGGAGAGGGAAACATAGAACCATAGAAATTAAGTGCAGGAGTAGGCCATTCGGCCCTTCGAGCCTGCACCACCATTCAATATGATCGTGGCTGATCATCCAACTCAGTATCCTGTACCTGCCTTCTCTCCATACCCCCTGATCCCTTTAGCCACAAGGGCCACATCTAACTCCCTCTTAAATACAGCCAATGAACAGGCCTCAACTACCTTCTGTGCCAATTAATTCCAGAGATTCACCACTCTGTGTGAAAAATATTGGGGGGGATTTGATTAAAAACGTGCACTTAAACACGACGAAATGTATTGAGGAGCGGATACTTAGAAAGATAAGTGAAATCTCTACCAAAATGGAAAAGATGTCGGCTATTCAGCTTTCTCCCTTATCCTTAAACTTTGACCCCTTGTTCTGGTCTTCCCCAACATCCGGAACAATCTTTCTGCATCTAGCCCGTCCAACCCCTTAAGAATTTTATACGTTTCTATAAGATACCCTCTTAATCTTCTAAAATCTATCGAGTACAACCCGAGTCTATCCAGTCTTTCTTCATATGAAAATCCTGACATCTCAGGAATCAGTCTGGTGAACCTTCTCTGTACTCCCTCTATGGCAATAACCATATAACCACAAGGGCCACATCTAACTCCTTCTTAAATACAGCCAATGAACAGGCCTCAACTACCTTCTGTGCCAGTGAATTCCAGAGATTCACCACCCTCTGTGTGAAAAATGTTTTTCTCATCTCGGTTCTAAAAGATTTACCCTTATCCTTAAACTGTGACCCCTTGTTCTGGACTTCCCCAACATCTGGAACAATCTCCCTGCATCACACGATGGAACGTTCACCAGGGGCTGGGGCTGGTGCCGCTTCTATGGGTGAGAAGCCAGTTTATTTTTGAAATATTGGGGGGGTGGAGCGGGGGAGAAGGATTTGATTAAACACGTGCACTTAAACACGACGAAATGTAATGAGGAGCAGATACTAAGAAAGAAAAGTGAAATCTCTACCGAAATGGAAAAGATGTCGGCGATTCTGCGTCTGGTTTCGGAGTTGCAGGGAATCAAAGGAAGAAATGCGGCCGGAAGCCGTACATGTAAATGGATCCATTCGGATTGGACGTCTGCGAGTGTCGGGCATTGCGATTGGACGTCTGCGAGCATCGGGCATTGTGCATCGCACGGCGGGAACGAATCGAAAGGCGGAAAGGGATCCGGACGCCAGCCGGACGGATGGGGCGAGAGTATTATATATTAATAGATAGATAGATAGATAGATAGATAGATAGATAGATAGATAGATAGATAGATAGATAGATAGATAGATTCAATTCCTTCCATCTGGGATATAAATTCATGACAGTGAGATTTTAAAATCATGTTATATTGTGAATTCTTGTGTGAATGGGATTAGTTTGTTATTTGGATACTTAGGCTATTTTTAAAAATATCCTTTTCTGAAGAAATATAATCTACGGGACATTGTTAATGGGAAAGTAGTGGGCAGAAAGGCATGCCATGCGTGGTTTGAAGAGCAAAAACTTGTAGTTTACAATGCCAAAATTGAAAAGTTGAGGAAAAACAAGGTGGGACAGGAGGGAGGGAAAGAGAGAGAGACAGAGAGAGAGATATAAGGGGAGAAGAGAGACACACAGACAGAGACATAAAGAGACATAGAGAGAGAGAAGGGGATAGAGAGGGAGGCAGAAAAAGAGGGATAGAGAGAGAGAGGCAGAGAGATAGAGAGATAGAGACACAGAGAGAGCGGGAGGCAGAGAGAGAGAGATAATGGGGGAGAGAGAGAGAGAGACACACACACAGACAGATAGGCCCAGGGGTAGAGAGAGAGGGAGAAACACACACAGAGGCAGAGATAGACAGAGAGAGAGGGGGGGGGGAGAGACACACACACAGCCACAAAGACAGAAAGAGGGGAGAAAGAGAGAGAGGGATAGAGAGAAATGGAAAGAGCGGGAGGGAGGGAGAAGGAGACAAATAAAGACAGAGGGGTAGAGAGAGACACACACACAGACGTGGGGAGGAGAGAGGGAGAGATACAGAGAGAGAGAGAAGGGGAGAGAAACACACACACACACACACAAAGAGACAGAGAGGGAAGGGGAGAAAGAGAGAGAGGGATAGAGAGCAATGGAAAGAGGGAGGGGGGAGAGGGAGACAGAGAGAGCGAGAGAGGGAAAGAGGTAGATAAAGGGAGAGAGAGACACACACACACAGACACACAGACAGAGAGAGAAGGGGAGAGAGGGATGCAGAAAAAGACAGAGGGACAGACACAGAGAGGGAGTGAGAGATAGAGACGAAAAGAGAGAGAGAGGGAGGGAGAGAGAGAGGGGGGAAGGGGAGAGAGAGAGAGGGAGACAGAGAGATAAGAGAGAGAGGGAGGGAGAGAGATATGAGGAGACACACACACACACACAAAAAGACGGAGAGAAGGTGACAGAGAGGGAGAGAGAGGGATAGAGCGAGAGAGAGAGACACAGAGAGAGACACACACACACTCATACAGAGGGAGAGAGAGAGTGAAGGGGAGAGATAGGGAGGGAGAGAGACAGAGATAGAGGGGGAGGGAGAGCGAGACAGAGAGAGAGAGAGGGGGGGAGGCAGAGAGATGGAGAGAGACACAGAGGGGGAGGCAGAGAGATAGATAGATAGATAGATAGATAGATAGATAGATAGATAGATAGATAGATAGATAGATAGATAGATAGATAGATAGATAGATAGATAGATAGATTCAATTCCTTCCATCTGGGATATAAATTCATGACAGTGAGATTTTAAAATCATGTTATATTGTGAATTCTTGTGTGAATGGGATTAGTTTGTTATTTGGATACTTAGGCTATTTTTAAAAATATCCTTTTCTGAAGAAATATAATCTACGGGACATTGTTAATGGGAAAGTAGTGGGCAGAAAGGCATGCCATGCGTGGTTTGAAGAGCAAAAACTTGTAGTTTACAATGCCAAAATTGAAAAGTTGAGGAAAAACAAGGTGTACAGAGTTGCATATTGGTTACAATCTGAGGAGTATGATGATGCTACTGATTATGATATGCCAATGTACCAGCTAGCAACTGATCTTCCCCATAAAGACGGGCTATTGTTAGAAATTGTAATTTATTTACCTATCTGTTCAGACTCACAGCATATTATACAATAATATTAAAGTTCTGATCTTGAGTCACATTTTTCAAGGCAGTCTGGGTGTTTATTACTATTTCCGTCATCCAATTATGTAATTAGCTACAATTAGGTAATTAACTAATTATATGCTTTAATTTCAGGTCATCCAAGTAAGATGTTTTATATTTGTTTCAGAATGCTTCAATCTATAATAACTGAAAATTTCACTCAGTTCTCTTAATTTTTAAGGAAGTTATGGGCTTTTGACTGTCCTCGATCACAGCTTTTGTGTTAAGTCAATGGAAAAACAATAGGGAACAAGATGCTAATTTCCGAGGATGAAAATGGCCATATCTTTTTTAATACTGAAGATATGAAAATGAATTGGGTGACAAATTAAACTTTTTGTTATGCTTTATCTGATGGGATAAAATTGCAGACGATGGTGACGGGGGCGGGGCCGAGCGCTGGTGACGGAGGCGGGGCCGAGATGATGCCGGGGGCGGGGCCGAGATGGTGACATGGGCGGGGCCGAGCGCGGGAGGCGGAGGCGGGGCCGAGCGAGGGTGAAGAGGGCTGGGTCGAGCGCTGTTGATGGGGGCGGGTGACGGGGTCGGGGTTGTCCCACTTGGGCGTCATTTGCCCGTCACGCAGATGGCGCGCAAAGATTTTCCACATCCCGAAATCCTGGGCGACTGCCTACGTCACCACGCGCCGTGTGCGCTTGTCGTGACGCGTAAATGATCTCGCGTAAATGACGCCCAAGTGGGACAGGCCCTCTGCTGTCTGTCGGTGACGCGAGCGGGGTTCGATGACGCGGGCGGGGGGCGGGGTTCGGTGACGCGGGGGGGGGGCGACGGAGAGCGGGTCTGGGACACAAGATGGAGGCGAGACTGAGACAGAGACAGAGACAGAGGGCCGGGGCCGGGGCCGCACTGGACGGTGAGCGGGCGGGCGGGGAGAGGATGAGGAGGAGGAGGAGGCCCCGTGGATGCAGGGGAACAGCATCTGCAGCACCTTCTTAAACAAAAGGGGCCCAGGGGTGGAGAGAGAGAGGGAGAGATAAAGGGAGGGAGACACACACACACACACACACACACACACACATACACACTCACACACACACACACACACACACACACACACACACACAGATGTGCACACACACACACACACACACAGACACACACATACACACACACACACACAGACACGCACACACAGATGTACACATACACACACACACACACACACACACACACACACAGATGTGCACACACACACACACACACACAGACACACACATACACACACACACACACACAGACACGCACACACAGATGTACACATACACGCACACACACATACCCACACACACATACACATACACACACACACACACACACAGACACACACACACACACATACACACACACACACACACAGACACACACACACAGATGTACACACACACACACACACACACACACACACACATACACACACACACACACACAGACACACACACACACACACACATACACACACACACACACACACACAGAGGGATAGAGAGAAATGGACAGGGAGGGAGAGAGGAGGCAGAGAGAGAGGAAGGGAGACAGAGAGAGAGAGAGGAAGGGAGACAGAAAAATACAGAGAGAGATAGAGAGACAGAGAGAGATACAAGGGGAGAGAGAGACACACACACAGACAGAGAGAGAAAACGAGAGAGAGGGAGAGACAGACAGACAAAGAGAGAGAGAGAGAGATAAGGGGAGAGATAGACACACAGAGAGGGTAGGAGTGGGAGTGAGAGGAAAGGGGAGAGAGATGGACAGGGAGACAGAGTGAGATAAGGGGGGGAGAGAGACACACACACACCGACACAAAGAGACAGAGAGAAGGGGAGAAAGAGAGAGAGGGATAGAGATAAATGGACATAGAGGGAGACAGCAAAAGACAGAGAGGGAGAGAGAGACACACAGAGAGAGAAGGGGAGAGGGGGGTAGAGAGAAATGGACAGGAGGGAGGGAAAGAGAGAGAGAGACAGAGAGAGAGATATAAGGGGAGAAGAGAGACACACACAGACAGACATAAAGAGACATAGAGAGAGAGAAGGGGATAGAGAGGGAGGCAGAAAAAGAGGGACAGAGAGAGAGGCAGAGAGATAGAGAGATAGAGACACAGAGAGAGCGGGAGGCAGAGAGAGAGAGATAATGGGGGAGAGAGAGAGAGAGACACACACAGACAGATAGGCCCAGAGGTAGAGAGAGAGGGAGAAACACACACAGAGGCAGAGATAGACAGAGAGAGAGGGGGGGGGGGGAGAGACACACACACAGCCACAAAGACAGAAAGAGGGGAGAAAGAGAGAGAGGGATAGAGAGAAATGGAAAGAGCGGGAGGGAGGGAGAGGGAGACAAATAAAGACAGAGGGGTAGAGAGAGACACACACACAGACGTGGGGAGGAGAGAGGGAGAGATACAGAGAGAGAGAGAAGGGGAGAGAAACACACACACACACACACAAAGAGACAGAGAGGGAAGGGGAGAAAGAGAGAGAGGGATAGAGAGAAATGGAAAGAGGGAGGGGGGAGAGGGAGACAGAGAGAGCGAGAGAGGGAAAGAGAGGTAGATAAAGGGAGAGAGAGACACACACACACAGACACACAGACAGAGAAGGGGAGAGAGGGATGCAGAAAAAGACAGAGGGACAGACACAGAGAGGGAGTGAGAGATAGAGACGGAGAGAGAGATGGAGGGAGAGAGAGGGGGGGGAAGGGGAGAGAGAGAGGGAGACAGAGAGATAAGAGAGAGAGGGAGGGAGAGAGATATGAGGAGACACACACACACACACAAAGAGACGGAGAGAAGGTGACAGAGAGGGAGAGAGAGGGATAGAGCGAGAGAGAGAGACACAGAGAGAGACACACACACACTCATACAGAGGGAGAGAGAGAGAGTGAAGGGGAGAGATAGGGAGGGAGAGAGACAGAGATAGAGGGGGAGGGAGAGCGAGACAGAGAGAGAGAGAGGGGGGGAGGCAGAGAGATGGAGAGAGACACAGAGGGGGAGGCAGAGAGAGATAGATAGATAGATAGATAGATAGATAGATAGATAGATAGATAGATAGATAGATAGATAGATAGATTCAATTCCTTCCATCTGGGATATAAATTCATGACAGTGAGATTTTAAAATCATGTTATATTGTGAATTCTTGTGTGAATGGGATTAGTTTGTTATTTGGATACTTAGGCTATTTTTAAAAATATCCTTTTCTGAAGAAATATAATCTACGGGACATTGTTAATGGGAAAGTAGTGGGCAGAAAGGCATGCCATGCGTGGTTTGAAGAGCAAAAACTTGTAGTTTACAATGCCAAAATTGAAAAGTTGAGGAAAAACAAGGTGTACAGAGTTGCATATTGGTTACAATCTGAGGAGTATGATGATGCTACTGATTATGATATGCCAATGTACCAGCTAGCAACTGATCTTCCCCATAAAGACGGGCTATTGTTAGAAATTGTAATTTATTTACCTATCTGTTCAGACTCACAGCATATTATACAATAATATTAAAGTTCTGATCTTGAGTCACATTTTTCAAGGCAGTCTGGGTGTTTATTACTATTTCCGTCATCCAATTATGTAATTAGCTACAATTAGGTAATTAACTAATTATATGCTTTAATTTCAGGTCATCCAAGTAAGATGTTTTATATTTGTTTCAGAATGCTTCAATCTATAATAACTGAAAATTTCACTCAGTTCTCTTAATTTTTAAGGAAGTTATGGGCTTTTGACTGTCCTCGATCACAGCTTTTGTGTTAAGTCAATGGAAAAGCAATAGGGAACAAGATGCTAATTTCCGAGTATGAAAATGGCCATATCTTTTTTGATACTGAAGATATGAAAATGAATTGGGTGACAAATTAAACTTTTTTTTATGCTTTATCTGATGGGATAAAATTGCAGACGATGGTGACGGGGGCGGGGCCGAGCGCGGGTGACGGAGGCGGGGCCGAGATGATGCCGGGGGCGGGGCCGAGATGGTGACATGGGCGGGGCCGAGCGCGGGAGGCGGAGGCGGGGCCGAGCGAGGGTGACGAGGGCTGGGTCGAGCGCTGTTGATGGGGGCGGGTGACGGGTTCGGGGTTGTCCCACTTGGGCGTCATTTGCCCGTCACGCAGATGGCGCGCAAAGATTTTCCACATCCCGAAATCCTGGGCGCGGGCGGGGGGCGGGGTTCGGAGACGTGGGCGGTGTTCGATGACGCATGTGGGGGGGGCGGGGTCCGGTGACGCGCAGTCCGGTGACGCGGAGGGGGGGGGGGCGGGGTCCGGTGACGCGACGGGGGAGCGGGGTCCGGTGACGCGGGGGGGCGGGGTTCGGTGACGCGAGGGGCGGGGTTCGGTGACGCGGGCGGGGGGGGCGGAGTTCGGTGACGCGCGGGGGGGGCGAGGTCCGGGGACGCATGGGTCCGGTGACGCGGAGGGGGGGCGGGGTCCGGTGACGCGGGCGGGGAGCGGGGTCCGGTGACGCGGGGGGGCGGGGTTCGGTGACGCGGGGGTGCGGGTCTGGGACACAAGATGGAGGCGAGACTGAGACAGAGACAGAGACTGGGCCGGGGCCGCACTGGACGGTGAGCGGGCGGGAGGAGGAGGAGGAGGGGGAGGAGGAGGAGGCCCCGTGGATACAGGGGAACAGCATCTGCAGCACCTTCTTAAACAAAAGAGGCCCAGGGGTGGAGAGAGAGAGGGAGAGATAACGGGAGGGAGACACACACACACACACACACTCACACACACACACACACACACACACACACACACACACACACACACACACACACACCCACACACACACACACACACTCCCTCCCACACACACACACACACACACGCACACACACACCCACACACACACACACACACCACACACACACAGACACACACACATCACACACACACACACACTCACACACATCACACACAAACCACACCACCACACACACACACACACAGCACACACACACACCACACACACACACAACACAACCACACAACACACACACACACACACACAAACACCACCACAACACACACACACACACACAACACACAACCAACAACACAACACACACACAACACAACACACACACACACACACACACACAACCACAACACACACACACAACCACGCGCAAACACATCACACAAAAACCCACAAAGCACAACTGACAACACACCACACCAACCACACGCAAACGCACACACACCATCACACAACCACACGCACAAGCACCCCCACACAAACACACAAACACACACACACACGCGAACCGCCCACACACACACCCCACACACACACACACACACACGCCCCACGCCATCACCATCAAACACAACACACACACCACACACACACTAACACACACACGCCACACACTACACACACACACTCACACCACACTACAACCACTACACACACTACACACGCACACACACCACACACACAACACACACACACAACACACACACACACACACACACACTCCCACACACACACAGACACACACACACACTCACACACACACACAGACACACACACTCACACACACACACAGACACACACACACACACACAGAGACACACACAGACACACACACACACACACACACACACACACACAGAGGGATAGAGAAATGGACAGGGAGGGAGAGAGTGGAGGCAGAGAGAGAGGAAGGGAGACAGAGAGAGAGAGAGGAAGGGAGACAGAGAGAGATAGAGAGACAGAGAGAGATACAAGGGGAGAGAGACACACACACAGATAGAGAGAGAAAACGAGAGAGAGGGAGAGACAGACAGACAGACAAAGAGAGAGAGAGAGAGAGATAAGGGCAGAGAGAGGCACACAGAGAGGGAAGGAGTGGGAGTGAGAGGAAAGGGGAGAGAGATGGACAGGGAGACAGAGTGAGATAAGGGGGGGAGAGAGACACACACACACCGACACAAAGAGACAGAGAGAAGGGGAGAAAGAGAGAGAGGGATAGAGAGAAATGGACAGAGAGGGAGACAGAAAAAGACAGAGAGGGAAAGAGAGACACACAGAGAGAGAAGGGGAGAGAGGGGGGTAGAGAGAAATGGACAGGAGGGAGGGATAGAGAGAGAGAGAGATAGAGAGAGAGAGAGACAGAGAGAGAGATATAAGGGGAGAAGAGAGACACACACAGACAGAGACATAAAGAGACATAGAGAGAGAAGGGGATAGAGAGGGAGGCAGAAAAAGAGGGATAGAGAGAGAGAGAGAGGCAGAGAGAGAGAGATAGAGACACAGAGAGCGGGAGGCAGAGAGAGAGAGATAATGGGGGAGAGAGAGAGACACACACACACACAGACAGATAGGCCCAGGGGTAGAGAGAGAGGGAGAAACACACACAGAGACAGAGATAGACAGAGAGAGAGGGGGGGGAGAGACACACACACAGACACAAAGAGACAGAGAGAGAAGGGGAGAAAGAGAGAGAGGGATAGAGAGAAATGGAAAGAGCGGGAGGGAGGGAGAGGGAGACAAATAAAGACAGAGAGGGGTAGAGAGAGACACACACACAGACGGGGGGAGGAGAGAGGGAGAGATACAGAGAGAGAGAGAAGGGGAGAGAAACACACACACATACACACAAAGAGACAGAGAGAGAAGGGGAGAAAGAGAGAGGGATAGAGAGAAATGGAAAGAGGGAGGGGGAGAGGGAGACAGAGAGAGAGAGAGGGGAAAAGAGAGGTAGATACGTGGAGAGAGAGAGAGAGACACACACAGACACACAGACAGAGAGAAGGGGATAGAGAGGGATGCAGAAAAAGACAGGGACAGACACAGAGAGGGAGTGAGAGATAGAGACGGAGAGAGAGAGAGGGAGGGAGAGAGAGAGGGGGAGACAGAGATAAGAGAGAGAGGGAGGGAGAGAGATACGAGGAGACACACACACACACACAAAGAGACGGAGAGAAGGTGACAGAGGGAGAGAGAGGGATAGAGCGAGAGAGACAGACACAGAGAGAGACACACACACACTCATACAGAGTGAGACAGAGACAGAGAGTGAAGGGGAGAGATAGGGAGGGAGAGAGACAGAGATAGAGGGGGAGGGAGAGAGAGACAGAGAGAGACAGAGGGGGGGAGGCAGAGAGATGGAGAGAGACACAGGGGGAGGCAGAGAGCGAGAGAGAGAATGGGAGACATACACAGACACACAAAGAGACAGAGAGAGAAGGTGACAGGGAGACAGAAAAAGAGAGAGGGATAGAGAGAGTGACAGAGACACACACACACACAGGGAGGGAGAGAGGCAGAGAGAGAGATAAGGGGAGAGAGAGACACACACACCCTGACAGGGAGAGAGAGACAGAGAGTGAAGGGGAGAGAGAGGGAGGGAGGGAGATAAGGGGAGAGAGACAGACATACAGAGACAGAGCGAAGGGGAGAGAGAGAAGGAGAGGGAGGGAGAGAGGCAGAGAGAGAGGAGAGAGAGAGACACACACAACAGAGGGAGAGAGACGGAGCAAAGGGAAGAGAGAGAGAGAGTCAGAGAGAGAGAGAGATAAGGGGAGAGAGAGACACACACAGATAGACGGAGATAGAGTGGGAGAGATAAAGAGGGGGAGAGATGGGGAGAGGGGGAGAGAAAGAGAAAGAGAGAGAGAGAGAAACAAAAGACACGAGAGAGAGGGAGGGACAGAGACATAGAGAGAGGCACACAAAGAGAGAGACAGAGAGAGACACACACACGGAGATAGAGAGGGAGAGTGAGATAAGGGGAGAGAGACACACAGACACACAAAGAGACAGAGAGCGAAGGGGAGAGGGAGGCAGAGAGAGATAGAGAGGCAGAGAAAGAGAGATGGGAGAGAGAGACACAAACATGGAGAGAGAGGGAGCAAAGGGGAGAGAGAGGGAGAGGGACGGAGGGAGAGAGAGACACACACACACAGACAGGGAGAGGCGAGAGAGAGAGAGAGAGGGACGGAGAGGCAGAGAGAGGGAGAGAGAGGGGGAGAGAGGAGAGATAAGAGAGAGGAGGAAGGGAGAGAAGGAGACAAACATAGAAAACAGGTGCAGGATTAGAGGCCATTCGGCCCTTCGAGCCTGCACCGCCATTCAGTACGATCATGGCTGATCATCCAACTCAGTATCCTGTACCTGCCTTCTCTCCATACCCCCTGATCCCTTTAGCCACAAGAGCCGCATCTAACTCCCTCTTAAATATAGCCAATTAACTTGCCTCAACTACCTTCTGTGGCAGAGAATTCCAGAGATTCACCACTCTCTGTGTGTGAAGAAAAATGTTTTTCTCATCTCGGTCCTAAAAGATTTCCCCCTTATCCTTAAACTGTGTGACCCCTTGTTCTGGACTTCCCCAACATCGGGAACAATCTTCCTGCATCTAGCCTGTCCAACCTCTTAAGAATGTTGTAAGTTTCTATAAGAACCCCCCTCAATCTTCTAAATTCTAGCGAGTACAAGCCGAGTCTATCCAGTCTTTCTTCATATGAAAGTCCTGACATCCCAGGAATCAGTCTGGTGAACCTTTTCTGTACTCCCTCGATGGCAAGAATGTCTTTCTTCACATTAGGAGACTAAAACTGTATGCAATACTCCAGGTATGGTCTCACCAAGACCCTGTACAACTGCAGTAGAACCTCCCTGCTCCTATACTCAAATCCTTTTGCTATGAATGCTAACATATCATTCGCCTTCTTCACTGCCTGCTGCACCTGCATGCCTACTTTTAATGACTGGTGTACCATGACACCCAGGTCTCGTTGCATCTCCCCCTTTCCTAATTGGCCACCATTCAGATAATAGTCTACTTTCCTGTTTTTGCCACCAAAGTGGATAACCTCACATTTATCCACATTATACTGCATCTGCCATGCTTTTGCCCACTCACCCAACCTATCCAAGTCACCTTGCAGCCTCCTAGCATCCTCCTCACAGCTAACACTGCCCCCCAGCTTCGTGTCATCCGCAAACTTGGAGATGTTGCATTCAATTCCCTCGTCCACATCATTCATATATATCGTAAATAGCTGGGGTCCCAGCACTGAGCCTTGCGGTACCCCACTAGTCACTGCCTGCCATTGTGAAAAGGACCTGTTTGCTCCTACTCTTTGCAGAGAGAGAGAGACACAACAGAGGGAACGGGTGAGGACCAGAGGGGGGAAGAAGGGGAGGCAGAGAGAGAGAGAGAGGAGAGAGAGAGTTATGGAGGAGATAGAGACAGAGAGAGAGAGAGACAAGACGAACGAGAGAGAGAGAGAGAGAGAGACGAGATAGAGAGAGAGGAGAGAGAGAGAGAGGAGAGAGAGATGAGGGGGGGTGGAGGCTGAGGGGCAGGAATAAGGGGAGAGTCAGACAGAGGAGAGAGTTGGGAGGGAGGGAGGGGGCGAGAGTCTGGGGGTTGGAAAAAGGGTGAAGTGAGTAGCGGGGGGAAGCAGGGAGCACAGGGAGGGGGGAGGGATTCAAGGGTAAGTGGGTTTATTGCCGAGGGGGATGAATGGGGGGTGGCAGGGAACGGGGGGAGAGAGAGGGGTCAAGTGAGTCAAGGAAAGGGGTAGGGAGCCTGGTGGAGGTTCAAATTGTTTCAGGGTGGGGAGGAGGGGGGAGGGAGCAAAGGGGTAAGGAGCAGTAGGTGGCAGGGGTAAGGGGCAGGGAGCCACAGGGAGGAGGTCACATTGTTTGGGGTTGGGGAGCATGTTGCAGTTTAGGAAATCAAACCAGGGCAGGATCTTAACTGTGAATGGCGGGGTGCTGGGGAATGTGTGGAGCCGGAGGGATCTAGGAGTGCAGATACGAGTTGGGCCGAAGGGCCTCTTTCCAACGCTGTATCACTCTATGACTCTTATGACAAAGTGTTGGAGTAACTCAGCGGGTCAGGCAGCATCTGTAGAGAAGATAGGCACAAAGTGCTGGAGTAACTCAGCGGGTCAGGGAGCATCTGTGGGGAGGTGTGAGGTGCTACATCTTGGCAGGACAAATCAAAATAGGACGTACATGGTAGATGGTAGGGAATTGAAGAATGCAGGTGAACAGAGAGATCTGGGAATAACTGTGCACAGTTCCCTGAAAGTGGAATCTCATGTAGATAGGGTGGTAAAGAAAGCTTTTGGTGTGCTGGCCTTTATAAATCAGAGCATTGAGTATAGAAATTGGGATGTAATGTTAAAATTGTACAAGGCATTGGTGAGGCCAATTCTGGAGAATGGGGTACAATTTTGGTCGCCTAATTATAGGAAGGATGTCAACAAAATAGAGAGAGTACAGAGGAGATTTACTAGAATGTTGCCTGGGTTTCAGCAACTAAGTTACAGAGAAAGGTTGAACAAGTTACGGCTTTATTCTTTGGAGCGCAGAAGGTTAAGGGGGGACTTGATAGAGATCTTTAAAATGATGAGAGGGATATACAGAGTTGACGTGGATAAGCTTTTCCCACTGAGAGTAGGGAAGCTTCAAACAAGGGGACATTACTTGAGAATTAAGGGACAGAAGTTTAGGGGTAACATGAGGGGGAACTTCTTTACTCAGAGAGTGGTGGCTGTGTGGAATGAGCTTCCAGTGAAGGTGGTGGAGGCAGGTTCGTTTTTATCATTTAAAAATAAATTGGATAGTTATATGGACGGGAAAGGAATGGAGGGTTATGGTCTGAGCGCAGGTATATGGGACTAGGGGATAATACGTGTTCGGCACGGACTAGAAGGGTCGAGATGGCCTGTTTCCGTGCTGTAATTGTTATATGGTTATATGGAGAGAAGGAATGGGTGGCGTTTTGGGTCGACACCCTTCTTTGGTTTAGTTTAGTATAGAGATGCAGTGCGGAAACACAGGTTTTTTGGCCCGTGGAGTCCGTGCCGACCAGCGATCACCCCGTACACTAGCACTATCCCACGCACATTAGGGAAAATTCAGCAATTTTGCTGAGGCCGATTAATCTACAACCCTGAACGTCTATGAAATGTTGGAGGAAACTGGAACATCCGGAGTAAAAACCCACGCAGGGCAAGGGGAGAATGTACAATCTCCGCACAGACAGCACCCGTAGTCAGGATCGAGCCCGGGTCTCTGGCGGTGAGGCAGCATCTGTACCGCTGCGACAGTGTGCCGCGCAGAATTATATAACGTTTTCCTCCGCCATAAACACACTCAATATGTGCTAGTAATGTCCTGTTTGCCAGCTTGTTGACCCTCTGTGTTCCCCTCCTGCAGGGTTTAGGAGCCATTGATGTGGACGGAGAGACAGGGACGTGAGCCGCCATTGAGGGCAGCCAGGGTGCTGGTGAGCCCCCATCTGCTCGGTGTGTGGGCTGAGCTTCGAGGGGCTGAGCTTCGATGGAGGACCACATGACGGGGCACAACAAGGAGAAGCATTATGAGTGCGACGTGTGTGGCATGGCCTGGCAGTACCCAAGCGAGCTGGAGACCCACCGGAGGGTGCACACGGGGGAACGCCCCTTCGTCTGTTCGGAGTGCAAAAAGAGTTTCAAGACGGCCAATGTCCTGGAGGCCCACCGACGGATTCACACGAGCGAGATGCCCTATGGCTGCTCCACATGTGGCAAGAGCTTTACCCAGTTGTCGGGGCTGTGGGAGCACCAGCACGTGCACAGCAGTGAGCGGCCCTTCACCTGCTCCGACTGCGGCAAAGGCTTCAGGTCGTCCAAGGACCTGAAGGTGCACTGGCGCCTGCACACTGCGGAGCGCCCTTACACCTGCAGCGACTGCGGAAAGTGCTTCATCCAGTCCAGCCGCCTGCTGAAGCACCTGCGCACGCACACCGGCGAGCGCCCCTACACATGCGCCCAGTGCGGCAAGGGCTTCGCCCAATACAGCAACTTGCGAGAGCACCAACGCACCCACACCGGCGAGCGCCCCTACACCTGTGCCCAGTGCGGCAAGTGCTTCACCCAGTCCAGCAGCCTGCTGACGCACCAGCGCACCCACACCGACGAGCGCCCCTACACCTGCGCCCAGTGCGGCAAGGGTTTCACCCAACACAGCAACTTGCTGGAGCACCAACGCACCCACACCGGCGAGCGCCCCTATACTTGTGCCCAGTGCGGCAAGGCTTTCATCAATTCCAGCAACCTGCGGAATCACCAGCGCACCCACACCGGCGAGCGTCCCTACACCTGTGCCCTGTGCGGCAAGTGCTTCATCCAGTCCGGTCACCTGCTGTTGCACGAGCGTGCCCACACCGGCGAGCGCCCCTACACCTGTGCCCAGTGTGGCAAGGGCTTCACCTGCTCCTCCAAACTGCTGTCCCACCAGCGGGTGCACGCCGGCAACAGTCCTGTCCCCAGCCCGCCGTGTGGAGAGCGCTTTGCCATGGCCTCGCACACCCTGTCTCACCAGCACGTGCACACAAGTGGCCCGCCCTACGACTGCCCGGACTGTGGTGAGTCGTTTGACAGCTCGCGGGGGTTGCAGCCGCACCGGCAGGCCCACGTCGGCGAGCAGCTGCTCCCATTGTGACAAGAGAGCATGGGGGTGGCGTGAGCAACAGTGGAGAGAGATCCTTTGTGTGCGCTGCGTGTGGCAAGAGTTTCACTCGCATGTCCAGCCTGTGGCAGCACCGGCGTACCCACAGCGGTGAGCGTCCCTTCCCCTGCCCGTCCTGTGGTAAGGGCAACACACGCCTTGACCACCTGCTGGAGCACCGGCGAGTCCACACCGGCCAGTGCCCCTTCACCTGCCCGCTCTGTGGCAAGGCCTTTGCCCGACCTCCAGCCTGCTGGCACACCGCCACATGGATAGATAGGCGCTGTTTAGGTAAACACAAAATGCTGGAAAGAATGGGTAATGTTTCTGGTCGAGACCCCCCTCAGTCTCGACCCGAAATGTCATCCAGTCCTTCTCTCCAGAGATGCTGCCTGTCCCTCTGAGTTACTCCAGCATTTTGTGTGTTTTTTTGTAAACCAGCATCTGCAGTTCCTTGTTTTTAAACCATTCTGGGTAACCATCTCTGCACCTTCCCCAAAGCCTCCACATCAGTCCTGTAATGGAGTCACCAGAACTGTATGCAATACTCCAAATGCTACCTGAACAATGTCCCTTAAAGCAGCACATATACATTCCTCTCTCCTTATCTCACATCCTTTTCTCTCATTATTTTCCCTCGCCTCTGTCACTTACTTCACTCATCTGCCGATCACCCACTCATCTGTCAACATAGTGTCAGTCTGAAGAAGGCTCCTGACCCGAAATGTCACCTATCCATGTTCTCCATAGATGCTGCCTGACCCACTGAGTTACTCCAGCACTCTGTGAAACGTCACCTATCCATGTTCTCCACAGATGCTGCCTGACCCGCTGAGTTACTCCAGCATTCTGTGAAATGTCACCTATCCATGTTCTCCACAAATGCTGCCTGACCCGGTAAGTTACTCCAGCACTCTGTGAAACGTCACCTATCCATGTTCTCCACAGATGCTGCCTGACCCGCTGAGTTACTGCATTACTTTGTGTTATAAACATAGAGTGATTCAGTGTGGAAACAGGACCTTCGGCCCAACTTGCCCACACCGACCAACATGTTCCGGCTACACTAGTGCCACCTGCCTGCATTTGGTCCATATCCCTCCAAACTTGGCCTATCTATGTACCTGACTATAACTGTTTCTTAAACGTTGGGATAGTCCCAGCCTCAACTACCTCCACCGGCAGCTTCTGCAGTTTCTTGTGTCTCCCTCACCCATATCCACCTATCACTTCTGAAGAAGGGTCTTAACCTGAAACATCACCCATTCCTTCTCTCTAGAGATGCTGCCTGTCCCGCTGAGTTACTCCAGCATTTTGTATCCACCTATCACTTGCCAGGCTTTGTCCAGCCCCCATCTCTCTTTTCCAGCTTCCTCCCCCCACCCTCTCCAATCAGTCTGAAGAAGGGTCGTGACTCAAAACGTCGTCTGTCCATTCATAGAAACATAGACAATAGCTGCAGGAGTAGGCCATTCGGCCCTTCGAGCCTGCACCGCCATTCAATATGATCATGGCTGATTATCCAACTCAGTATCCTGTACCTGCCTTCTGATCATATTGAATGGCGGTGCTGGCTCGAAGGGCCGAATGACCTACTCCTGCACCTATTTTCTATGTTTCTTACCCCATAAAAATGTTGTAAGTTTCTAAAGCGGTGGAGGAACTCAGTGGGTCAGGCTGCATCTGTAGAGCAGTGTGAAGAAGGGTCCTGACTTAGAATGTTGCCTGTCCATGCTCTCCAGAGGTGCAAGTTACTCCAGGAGATTGTGTCTCTTTTTGTAAACCAGCATCTGCTGCTCCATGTATCTAGACTAGGCGTGCATTACACCCTACACTTGCGCTCGGTCCACCAAGACCTGCTGGATCTCCCAGTTACCAACCATTTTAACCAAAGATTATAGAAGAGCAAGATAGACCGTGTGCTTTAAGTTTGTATACACGTCGCGCAGAGCGGTCGTTCGTCATGACGCAGGGCGACTCGCTGGCGGGCGAGTGGCTCGATGCAGTGCTAGTCGCCCCAAGTCGGCGCGACCTCACCCCCTCTCCCACTTGCCTCCTCCCCTCCCCCTCTCCGCTCTCCCCCTCACCCCCTCCTCACGCCCCCTCTCCCCTCACTCTCCTCATCCATTCTCCCCCTCCCCTCACTTCCGCTGTCCTCACCCCCCTTCCTCACTTCCCCCCCTTGCCTCCTCACCATCTCTTCCCTCCTTCCCCCTTCCCTTCTCACCCACAATTCCTCCTCTCCGTCCCCTCTCTCCCCTTCACTGTCTGCTCCACTCCCTCTCCCTCCCCCCACTCTCACTCCATCCCCCTGTTCCCCTTCCTCCCCCTTTCAAGCACTAGTAGTGTTCACACGTTAGTAATGTCCTGTTTTTCAGGTTGTTGACCCTCTGTGTTCCCCTCCTGCAGGGTTTAGGAGCTGTTGCTGTGGACGGAGAGACGGGGACGTAAGCGGCCATTGAGGGCGTCCAGGTGAGCCCCCCTCCCTCCCCCATCTGCTCAGTGTGTGGGCTGAGCATCGAGAGGCTGAGCTTCGGTGGAGGACCACATGGCGGAGCACAACTGGCAGAAGCGTTATGTGAGTGACGTGTGTGGCAAGGCCTGGCAGCTCCCTAGCCTGCTGGAGATCCACCGGCGGGTGCACATGGGAGAACGCCCCTTCGACTGCTCGGAGTGTGGCAAGAACTTCACCCGCTACGACAGACTGCTGCGGCACAACCACGTGCACTCCAGCGAGAGGCCCTTCACCTGCTCCGATTTCAGCAATAGCTTCAAGACGACGCATGACCTGAAGTCCCACCAGCGAATACACACACGCGAGACGCCCTATGGCTGCTCCACCTGTGGCGAGAGCTTTGCCTGGTTGTCGGGGCTACATCGGCACCGGCGGACTCACAGCAGTGAGCGGCCCTTCACCTGCACCGACTGCTGCAAAGGCTTCAAGTCGTCCACGGACCTGAAGATGCACAGGCGTCTGCACACCGAGGAGCGGCCCTACAGCTGCAGTGACTGCGGCAAGGGCTTCACCTGCTCCAACGACCGGCTGGTGCACCAGCACACCCACACCGGCGAGCGCCCCTTCATCTGCGCCGAGTGCGGCAAGCGCTTCATATGCTCCACCAGGCTGCTGTCCCACAAACGAGCACTCCGGCGAGAAGCCCTTTAGCTGCCCCGACTGTGGCAAGGGTTTCAAGGGGGCGAAAGAGTTGAAGAACCACCGGTGGGTGCACACGGGCGAGAAGGCCTTTGGCTGCTCCACCTGTGGCAAGAGCTTTGCCTGGGTGTCGGCACTACAACGGCACCGGCGGGTGCACAGCAGTGAGCTGTCCTTCACCTGTTCCGACTGTGGCAAAGGCTTCTAGTCATCTATCAACCTGAAGGGGCACAGGTGCCTGCACACTGGGGAGCGGCCCTACACCTGCAGTGACTCCGGCCCTACACATGCAGCGACTCCGGCACCCTCTCCAGCAACCTGCTGTCGCAGCAGCGCACCCACACCGGCGAGCGCCCCTTCACCTGTTCCCAGTGCGGCAAGGGCTTCACCCGCTCCGGGGTTGCGGAGCACCAGCGTATGCACGCCGGCGACCGTCCCGTCCCTAGCCCAGTGTGTGGAGGCCCTGTCTCACCAGTGCATGCACACCAGTGGCCAGCCCTACGACTGCCCGTACTGCAGAGAAGCGTTTGTCTGCTTGCGGGGTCGCGGCAGCACCAGCGGGCCCACGCCGGCAAGCAGCTGCTCCCACTGCGGCAAGCGTTTCAAGAGAGCACCGGGGCTGCGGGAACACCAGCAGTTACACACCGGAGAGAGACGCTTTGTGTACACTGAGTGTGCAAGGGTTTCAATAACTGAAATATCACATGTACATTAGTATTCAGACCCTTTATTCAGCACTTTGTTGAGGCACCTTTCGCAGTAATTACAGCCTCAAGTCTTCTTGGGTGTGACGCTACACCTGTATTTGGGTAATTTCTCCCTTACCGCAGACCCTCTCAAGCTCGGGTTGGATGGGGAGTGTTGATGCACAGCTATTTTCAGGTCCCTCCAGAGATATTCAATCGGGTTCAACTCCAGGCTCTGCCTGGGCCACTCAAGGCCATTCACAGACTTGTCGACCCCACTCCTGCATTGTCTTGGCTGTGTGCTTAGGGTCGTTGTCCTGTTGGAAGATGAACCTCCGCCCCAGTCTGAGGTCCTGAACGCTCTGGAGCAGGTTTTCATCAGGGACCTCTCTGTGCCCCGTTCATCTTTCCTTCGATCCTGCCTAGTCTCCCAGTTCCTGCCGCTGAAAAACATCCCCACAGCATGATGCTGCCACCACCATGCTTCACCGTAGGTTTGATATTTGCCGGGTGATGAGCGGTGCCTGGTTTCCTCCAGGCGAGACACTTGGCATTCAGGCCAAAGAGTTTAATCTTGGTTTCATCAGACCAGAGAATCTTGATTAGGTGTCTTTTGGAAAACTCCAGGCGGGCTGTCATGGGCCTTTTACTGAGGAATGGCTTCCAACTTGCCACTCTAACATAAAGACCTGATTGGTGGAGTGCTGCAGACCTTCTGTGATGCAGTGCTGCTGTTGTCCTTCTGGAAGGTTCTCCCATCTCCACAGAGGAACTCTGGAGCTCTGTCAGAGTGACCATCGGGTTCTTGGTCACCTCCCTCACCAAGGCCCTTTCCCCCCGATTGCTCAGTTTTGGCCGGGCGGCCAGCTCTATGAAGTCCTGGTGGTTTCAAAGTTCCTTCATTTAAGAATGACGGAGGTCACTGTGCTCTTCGGGACCTGCAATGCTGCAGAAATTGTTTTATACCCTTCCCCAGATCCGTGTCGCGACACAATCCTGTCTCGGAGCTTTTCGGACAATTACTTTGTCTTCATGGCTTGGTTTTTGCTCGGACATGCACTGTCAACTGCGGGACCTTATATAGACAGGTGTGAGCCTTTCCAAATCATGTACAATCCATTTAATTTGTGGACTCCAATCAAGTTGTAGAAACATCTCGAGGATAATGAATGGAAACAGGATGCACTGAAGCTCAATTTTGAGTGTCATAGCAAAGGGTCTGAATACTTATGTAAATGTGATATTTCAATTATTTCTTTTCAATTGCAAAACTTTCTAAACACCTGTTTTCGCTTTTATATTATGAGGCATTGTGTGCAGATGGATGATAAAAAAATGAATTTAATCCAATTTAGAATAAGGCTGTAACGTAACAAAATGTGAAAAAAATGAAGGGGTCTCAAAACTTTCTGAATGCACTGTAAAATGGAAGGAATTGATGATATTGCAGGTCAAGACCCTCTTCATTTTCGACCTAAAACGTCACCCATTCCTTCTCTCCAGAGATGCTGCCTGTCCTGCTATGTTACTCCAGCATTTTCTGTCCTTTTTTTATAAACCAGCATTTGCAGTTCCTTTCAATTCTGTTTAACCATCTCTGCACCTTCCCCAAAGCCTCCACATCAGTCCTGTAATGGAGTGACCAGAACTGTATGCAATACTCCAAATGCTACCTGACCAATGTGCCATAAAGCTGCACATATACTGTACATTCCTCTCTCCTTATCTCACACCCTTTTCTTATCCTAATTTTCTCTCACCTCTGTCACTTACTCCACTCATCTGCCGATCACCCCCTCATCTGTTAACATAGTGTCAGTCTGAAGAAGGGTCCTGACCCGAAATGTCACCTATCCATGTTCTCCATAGATGCTGCCTGATCCGCTGAGTTACTCCAGTACTCTGAATCGCACCTATCCATTTTCTCCACAGATGCTGCCTAACTCGCCAAGTTCCTGCAGCACTTTGTGTTAAAGTCATTCAGTGTATTAGAGTGATACAGTGTGGCAACAGACCCTTCTGCCCAACGTGCCCACACTGACCAACATGTCCCAACTACACTAGTCCCACCTGCCTGCATTTGGTCCATATCCCTCGAAACTTATCCTATCCATGTACCTGTCTGACCTTTTCTGAAATATTGGGATAGTCGCAGCCTCAACTACCACCTCTGGCAGCTTGTTCCATACATCCAGCACCCTCCGTGTGGAAAAGTTACCCCACGGATTCCTAGTCAATCATTTCCCCTTCACCTTGAACCTCTGTCCTCTGGTCCTCGATTTCCCCAACTCTGGGCAAGAGATTCTGTGCATCTAACTAAATTGGGTTTTATGTAAGATTCCAGCATCTGCAATTTCTTGTGTCTCCCTCACCTATATCCACCTATCACTTCTGAGAAAGGGTCTCAACCTGAAACATCACCCATTCCTTCTCTCTAGAGATGCTGCCTGTCCCGCTGGGATACTCCAGCATTTTGTGTCCACCTATCTCTGGAGCTTTAGCAAGGGGGGATAAAGACTTTCCTCCAGCAGCCGCACAAGTTGCCCACCAGAAGCCTTATCCATCAGTGGAGAAACTGCCTGTTTCACATCAGGTCAATCATTCCATCCACCAACCTCGCAAGTAGAGAGCCCAACCCTTGAAATGAATATACAGATGTTGGTGCCGATCAGTAACCCTATGGGAGATATCAAACCATTAAGTGGTTTCCTAACGTCGAAGATATTTGAAGCAATTTTCTTTCTCTTTAATTTTGCATCACAGCCCCATCTCTCGTTTCTAGCTTCCTCCAATCAGTCTGAAGAAGGGTCACTTGGTTACTTTACTTACTAACCAATGTGGTGCTGTATTATTATTATAAGCTCCGCCTACTACTACTACTAATAATAATAATAATAATATATTGTATTGCCATTGCACATAAGTGCAACGAGATTTGGTATGCAGCTTCCATCCGATGTCATGACTTAAGTAACTAATACAATTTAGATTTGGATACCCCGAGAACATAGTTTGTAAAAAGAACATTACAACAGTAAAATAGTTAAAACAGTTCAGACAGACTAAAGTGCAGGTGTGTCAGTGCGACTTGACCATGAGAGGGAGACAGTCCATAGGGGTGGGGGGCACTCAGCAGGGCCGGTTTAGAGCCGCTATAGCCCTGGGAAAGAAGCTGTTCCTGAGCTGGAGGAGCGGGAGAAGAAGGCCTTGTAACGTCTGCCGGAGGGAAGTACTTTGAACAGTCTATTACAAGGGTGTGAGGAGTCTTTATGGATGCTAACGGCCTTCCTGAGGCACCGTGTGTGGTAGATGCCCTCCAAGGTTGGTAGCGGTGGCCCATGGCTGATGGGTTAACAGCATTAAAGTACTTATGAGATAGAGACAATAGGCAATAGGTGCAGGAGTAGACCATTCAGCCCTTCGAGCCAGCACCGCCATTCAATGTGATCATGGCTTGTCACACCCAATCAGTACCCCGTTCCTGCCTTCTCCCCATTTCCCCTGACTCCACCATTTTTAAGAGCCCTATCAAGCTCTCTCTTGAAAGCATCCAGAGAACCTGTCTTCACCTACCTCTGAGGCAGATTATTCCACAGACTCGCCACTCTCTGTGAGAAAAAGTGTTTCCTCGTCTCCGTTCTAAATGGCTTACCCTTTATCCTTAAACTGTGGCCCCTGTTTCTGGACTCCCCCAACATCACTTACGTGTTTCCAACCTCTAGCGTATCCAACCCCTTAACAATCTTATATGTTTCAGAGAACAGCTCCACGGTGTTAGAGTCGGCAGGCCCAACACTCCGGAGCTCCAACACGGCGATCCCGGTAAGGCATCGCCCGTTCCGCGATGGAATTCAGTGCTGCGCCGCCGCTGAAGCTCTGGCCAGTCTCCGGCAGGAAAGCCCGCACCAATCCAGATGGTAGGTCGCGAGGGGGGGGGGGGGGGGGGGGGTGTTGGTGCGGCCAGGTGAAAAGATGCATCCTCGACCAGGTAGTGAGTGAGAAGATGGTTTCCCCCTAACCCCCCCAACCCCCCACATAGAAAAGGCTAAAAGACTTCGACAAACAAACCTTTAGACAAACTAATAATATCAAAAAGGATGAAAGGACAGACAGCTGCTGGCGAGGCTACCACACTCGATGGCGCCACCACTCGACCTAGATAGGGCTCTGAAAGATAGGGCATATGGGGAGATGGCAGAAACGGAGTACTGATTGTGGATGATCAGCCATGATCACACTGAATAGCGGTGCTGGATCGAAGGGCCGAATGGCAACTCCTGCACCCATTGTCTATGTATCTATGTTAATGCTTTTCACTCCACATCACCGTCTACATCTCTCCTGCGATTCTCAGTCTGAGGAAGGGTCTCGACCTGGAAACGTCGCCCATTCCTTCTCTCCAGAGATGCTGCCCGTCCCGCTGAGTTACTGCAGCATTTTGTAGTTTGGCCCCCCTTGAGGTGTTATCTCAGGTTTGCAGCCTCTGCAGCTGCTGTCATTGTTTCCCCTCCCCCCACCACGTGGTTTAGGAGCCGCAGAGGCGGGGCCGGCCTCGCCTTGACAACCGTCCGCCATTTCCGCCACCTCCTCCGCCGATCCTCCGCCATTTCCGACACCTCCAACGTGACCCCACCACTCGCCACATCTTCCCATCTCCCCCTGTGTCTGCCTTCCGCAAAGACCGCTCCCTCCGCAACTCCCTCGTCAATTCTTCCCTTCCCTCCCGTACCACCCCCTCCCCGGGCACTTTCCGTTGCAACCGCAAGAAATGCAACACCTGTCCCTTCACCTCCCCCCTCGACTCCATTCAAGGACCCAAGCAGTCGTTCCAGGTGCGACAAAGGTTCACCTGTATCTCCTCCAACCTCATCTACTGCATCCGCTGCTCTAAATGTCAGCTGATTTACATCGTGGAGACTAAACGGAGGTTGGGCGATCGTTTCGCCGAACACCTCCGCTCAGTCCGCTATAACCTACCTGAACTACCGGTGGCTCAGCACTTCAACTTCCCCTCCCATTCCCAATCCGACCTCTCTGTCCTGAGTCTCCTCCATTGCCAGAGTGAGCAACACCGGAAATTGGAGGAACAGCACCTCATATTCCGCCTGGGTTGTTTGCGTCCGGCTGGCATGAACGTTACATTCTCCCAATTTTGCTAGCCCTTGCTGTCTCCTCCCCTTCCTTAACCCTCGAGCGGTCTCCTCCCATCCCCCCGCCCTCGGGCTCCTCCTCCTCCCTTTTTCCTTCCTTCTCCCCCCCACCCCCCATCAGTCTGAAGAAGGGTTTCCGCCCTAAACACGCCCATTTCCTTCGCTCCATAGATGCTGCTGCACCCGCTGAGTTTCTCCAGCATTTTGTGTACCTTCGCCGTGACAACCGTTGCTCCGATTGGTGAAGGGCGCTGTCAGTCAGAGGGGCGGGGCTACAGCTCGACGTATAGGACGCGGCTCGGATTCATCGGACGCATGGAGGGGCGGGACCTGGTCCTTCGTGACATCGGGGCCGGGGGAGGCGTGACGTGACGCAGCCCGTCATTGAGGGAGTGGGGCGGGACCTGGTCCTTTGTGACGTCGGGGCCGGTAGGCAGGCGTGACGTGCTGCTGTCCGTCAATGGCGTGGGGTGAGGGGCGGGACCTGGTCCTTTGTGACGTCAGAGCCGGGGGAGATGTGACGTGCTGCTGCCCGTCATTGGTGGGGGGTGAGGGGCGGGACCTGGTGCATTGTGACGCAAGGAGGACGCGTGACCTGGCCCTTTGTGACGCATGAGGGGGCAGGTCCAGGTCGCCGCGATGGTCGACGGGAGGAGGCATCTGCTCATCGCCGGGAGCTCATGTGGGAACAGCCGCCGCCGCCGCCGCTCGGCCCCGCGTCCTTTCCCCACCCCCATCCCCTCTCCAAGGACGATCCTGCGGCCGGCGCCCCGAGGCGTGCGGGCGGCGGGGGGTGGGGGGGGGGGGGGGGGGGATTTTCGATCACTGGTCTCCGAGTGTAGCGCCCCCTGTCTGCGATAGGTGGTAATGCAGCGTCTCTGGTCTACCAACTGTAGCGCCCCCCACTCGGCGGGAGGCGGTGGTGCAGCGTCCCTGGTCCTCCGAGTATAATGCCCCACCTGTCGGCGGGAGGCCGAGCTGCACCTGTCCACGTTCCCCACAGACGCTGCCCGACCCGCCGAGTGACTCCAGCACTTTGTCACCTTCCTCCCATGATGCACGTCGCCCCCCACCCAGGTGACTCAGCGCCAAATACCGGCGCCCCCCTCGGTTTTGGGGATTACGTCAGGGCGCCGGTTAGAAAACAGACAATAGGTGCAGGAGTTGCCATTCGGCCCTTCAAGCCAGCACCGCCATTCAATGTGATCATGGCTGATCATCCCCAATCAGTTCCTGCCTTCTCCCCATATCCCCTGACTCCGCTATCTTTAAGAGCCCTATCTAGCTCTCTCTTGAAAGCATCCAAAGAACTGGCCCCCACCACCCTCTGAGGCAGGGAATTCCACAGACTCACCACTCTCTGTGTGAAAAAGTGTTTCCTCGGTTCTAAATGGCTTACTCCTTATTATTAAACTGTGGCCCTTGGTTCTGGACTCCCCCAATATCGGGAACAAGTTTCCTGCCTCTAGTGTGTCCAAGCCCTTAACAATGTTACGTGTTTCAATGAGATTCCCTCTCATATTTCTAAACTCCAGAGTATACAAGCCCATCTGCTCAATTTTCTCAGCATATGACAGTCCCACCATCCCGCGAATTAATCTTGTAAACCTAGGCTGCACTCCCTCAATAGCAAGAATGTCCTTCCTCAAATTAGGGGACCAAAATTGCTCACAATACTCCAGGTGTGGTTGTGGGTGTGGCAGATGCTGGAACATTGTTCCCGATGTCGGGGAAGTCCAGAACAAGGGGTCACACAGTTTAAAGATAAGGCGGAAATGTTTTAGGACCGAGCTGAGAAAAATATTTTTCACACAGAGAGTGGTGAATCTATGGAATTCTCTGCCACAGAAGGTAGGTGAGGCCACAATTCATTGGCTATATTTATGAGGGGGTTAGATGTGGCCCTTGTGGCTAGCGGGATCAGGGGGTACGGAGAGAAGGCAGGTACAGGGTACTGAGTTAGATGATCATATTGAATGGTGGTGCAGGCTCGAATGGCCGAATGGCCTACTCCTGCACCTATTTTCTATGTTTCTATCTACCAATCAGCAGGTATTTGAGATGTTTGACGGAACAGGAACATCTGGGAGAAACGCATCTTCTCACAAAGATAAATTGCAAACTCCACAAGGGCAGCAGCCGAAGTCAATACTGAACAGGGTCAGTGTTGCCGTGAGGCAGCAGCTCTAGGAGCTGTGAGGCTGTGGTAGACAGCAGAGGTCAGTTTGCAGCCGGCGCTGATGGTCCGGGCTTTAAGTGTAAACAAACTCTCTGGCCCATCAGTGGCAGTGGACACCTCTGTACAGTACCGAGAGAGAAATGCGGGCAGATAGAAACACAGAAAATAGGTGCAGGAGTAGAGGCCATTCGGCCCTTTGAACATGCACCGCCATTCAATATGATCATGGCTGATCATCCAACTCAGTAACTTGTACCGGCCTTCTCTACATACCCCCTGATCCCTTTAGCCACAAGGGCCACATCTAACTCCCTCTTAAATATAGCCAATGAACTGGCCTCAACTACCTTCTGTGGCAGAGAATTCCACAGATTCACCACTCTCTGTGTGAAAAATGTTTTTCTCATCTCAGTCCTAAAAGACTTCCTCCTTATCCTTAAACTGTGACCCCTTGTTCTGGACGTCCCCAGCATTGGGAACAATCTTCCTGCATCCAGCCTGTCCAACCCCTTAAGAATGTTGTAAGTTTCTATAAGATTCCCCCTCAATCTTCTAAATTCTAGCACAAGCCGAGTCTATCCAGTCTCTCTTCATATGAAAGTCCTGACATCCCAGGAATCAGTCTGGTATTCTGGATCAGATGGCACACCATCTGTCAGCCCAGATGGATGAGAAGGATCCCAAAGTACACAGTATCAAAAACGTGAAGTACTTCTCAGTAAAGACGGGAAAATATAATCTGCTCTGCATTTCCCGACATCACCCTTTTCCGACCGAATTTCCACCAACGAGATGATGCGAGTGTGAAGAGAGTAAACATATGATCCATGAAAGGCGCGGCCTTTTGCCGGCACTAGCAAAGTTGGATGATGCAACATCTCTTTCATTTTTTGAAACTTCATATCTCTCTGCTACACATATATATATTTCTGATTGTTGTTTTATCAAACATGGTCTTTGGTAAAAATTACGATCGCAATTTCCTAATTTGATGGAGCAAACTTCTATTAATAAATCACCGCTGATCATTTGCATCTTTTCACCTCAAACAGCAGCATCGCATATATATATATTGTTATTGCACCTCTAGAGTTCCCCTTGCTGTGGACAACGTGTATCCTATAACCATATAACCATATGACAATTACAGCACGGAAACAGGCCATTTCGGCCCTTCTAGTCCGTGCCGAACACTTATTCTCACCTAATCGCATTTACCTTCACTCAGATCATACCCCCCATTCCTTTCCCGTCCATATACCTATCCAATTTATTTTTAAATTATAAAATCGAACCTGCCTCCACCACTTCCACTGGAAGCTCATTTCACACAGCTACCACTCTCTGAGTAAAGAAGTTCCCCCTCATGTTATCCCTAAACTTCTGTCCATTAATTCTCAAATCATGTACTCTTGTTTGCATCTTCCCTACTCTCAATGGAAAAAGCTTAGCCACGTCAACTCTGTCTATCCCTCTCATAATTTTAAAGACATCTATCAAGTCCCCATTAACCTTCTGCGCTCCAATGAATAAAGACTTATCTTGTTCAACCTTTCTCTGTAACTTAGGTTCTGAAACCCAGGCAACATTCTATAAATCTCCTCTAGTACTCTCACTAGAACTCTCACTATTTTGTTGACATCTTTCCTAAAATTTGGCGACCAAAATTGTACACCATGTTCCAGAATTGGCCTCACCAATGCCCTGTACAATTTTAACATTACATCCCAACTTCTATACTCAATGCTACCCCTCGGCTTGTACTCGCTAGAATTTAGAAGATTGAAGGGGGATTTTATAGAAACTTACAACATTCTTAAGGGGTTGGACAGGCTAGATGCAGGAAGATTGTTCCCGATGTTGGGGAAGTCCAGAACAAGGGGTCACAGTTTAAGGATAAAGGGGAAATCTTTTAGGACTGAGATGAGAAAAACATTTTTCACACAGAGAGTGGTGAATCTCATGAATTCTCTGCCACATAATGTAGTTGAGGCCAGTTCATTGGCTATATTTAAGAGGGTGTTAGATGTGGCCCTTGTGGCTAATGGGATCAGGGGATATGGAGAGAAGGCATGTACAGGATACTGGGTTGGATGATCAGCCATGATCATATTGAATGGCGATGCAGGCTCGAAGGGCCGAATGGCCTACTCCTGCACCTATTTTCTATGGTTCTATCTTTCTATGCTCTGATGTATAATAATAATAATAATAATAATAATAAACTTTATTTATAAAGCGCTTTAAAGAACCGCAATTGCCACAAAGTGCTGTACATGAGAACTCATGGACAAAAAGTTATTACAAATCATTAAAATCCGTAAAACGAAGGACTAAAAACAGTAAAAAATTAAAAGATATTAAAAGCACTAAGAACAGGAGCAATTTCTCAGCCAGTGTCGAAAGCCAGAGAATAAAAATGAGTTTTTAGGGAGGATTTGAAGATGGACAGTGAGGGGGCCTGTCTAATGTGCAACGGCAAGGTGTTCCAAAGTGCCGGAGCAGCAACAGAAAAAGCTCTATCCCCTCTGAGCTTCCGCTTAGACCGTGGTACCTCAAGGAGCAGCTGATCAGCTGACCTGAGGCACCGGGCAGGAGCATATAGGTGGAGCAGCTCAGAGAGGTAAGGCGGGGCGAGCCCATTCAATGATTTGAAAACAAATAAAATAATTTAAAAATGAACTCGAAAGTGCACTGGGAGCCAGTGAAGGGAGGCCAAAATTGGCGTAATGTGCTCCCTCTTTCGAGTTCCGGTCAAAAGGCGAGCGGCAGCATTTTGAACCAGCTGGAGACGAGCCAATGAAGCTCGTGCGACTCCAGAGTAGAGTGCGTTACAGTAATCCAGCCTAGTAATAAAGGCATGGATTACTGTTTCAAAATGCTCCCGCTCGAGGATGGGCTTCACCTTTGCCAGCTTCCTCAGGTGAAAGAAGCTGGACTTAACCACCTTTGTTTATCTAGTTTAAAATCACCGTCCATCCTAAAACCCAGATTTAAAACTGTTGGCTTTACGGACAATGCCAGTGGACCCAAGTCAACAAAGGGAGGTTCACGGCAGCCATTGGGGCCAAACAAAATCACCTCTGTATTTTTTTCATTAAGTCCCAGAAAGTTTAAGGCCATCCAGGACTTAATGTCCTCAAGACAAGACAGAAGTGATTTTAGAGAATAGTCGTCTTCTTTCGTGAGTGGCATATATAACTGGCTATCATCTGCGTAAAAGTGAAAGGAGATGCCATGCCTTCTTAAAATTGAGCCCAGAGGAAGTAGGTATAGAGAGAAGAACAGGGGCCCTAAAATTGAGCCCTGTGGAACCCCATATGCCAAGGGAGTGGAGGAGGATTCAAAGCCAGCAAGGCTTACACGCATGGTTCTGTCTGCCAGCATAAAGGCCAGCACACCAAAAAACTTTCTTTACCACCCTATCTACACGAGATTCCACTTTCAGCATGCACCTACTGGAAATCACTTCATCAGAATACCGATGATTTGTAGTCGACATTCTCATCAACAGACCACAATCTGTTTGAATTGGCGAAACACGTCTTCCGTAATAACCATCAGTACGGAGGCACCTCGAGGCTGTGTGCGCAGCCCCCATGCCCTATCCACTCTAAGTTCATGAATGTGAAGGTTGACACAGTGCTAAATCCATCTTGAAGTTCGCCGACGATACTACCCTTGTTGGCCGAATTACAGATGATGATCAGTCAGAGTATTGAGATGAGATCGATCGACTGGCCAAGCAGTGCCAGCACAACAACCTGGTTCTCAATGTCAGTAAGACCAATGAACTGATTGTGGATGAGGAAGGATGAGGTCCCACAAATCTGTCTATATCGACAGGACAATGGTGGAGAGAGTCAAAAGCATCAAATTCCTTGGCGTGCATATGTTTGAAGATCTTTCCGGGACCCAACACTTAAAATGAATGTTATGCCTCTGTCCCACTTAGGAAACCTGAACGGAAACCTCTGGAGACTTTGCGCCCCACCCATGGTTTTCATGCGGTTCCCGGAGGTTGCAGGTAGTGGAAGCAGGTGGGGAGACTCACAAAAACTTCCGGGAACATCCGGGAACCGCACGGAAACCTTCGGTGGGGCGCAAAGTCTCCAGAGGTTTCCGTTCAGGTTTCCTAAGTGGGACAAGGGCATAAGCATGCAGGTACAGCAGGCGACGAAGAAAGGAAATGGCATGTTGGCCTTCATAACAAGAGGGTGTTGAGTATCGGAGCAAATAGGTCCTTCTGCAGTTGTACAGGACCCTAGTGAGACCACACCTGGAATATTGTGTGCAGTTTTGGTCTCCCAATTTGAGGAAGGACATTCTTGCTATTGAGGGAGTGCCGCGTAGATTCAACAGGATAATACCCGGGATGACGAGAATGCCATTTGTTGATAAAATGGAGCGGCTGGGCTTGTACACTCTTGAATTTAGAAAGATGAGAGGTGATCTTATTGAAACATATACGATTATAAATGCGTTGGATCTGCTAGAGGCAGGAAACATGTTCCCCAAGTTGGGCGAGTCCCAAACCAGGGGGCACATTTTAAGAATAAGGAGTAAAGCATTAGAAATGAGATGATGCAAAACTTTTCAACACAGAGAGTGGTGAGTCTGTGGAATTCTCTGCCTTCTGCTTCTCTGGATGCTTTCAAGATAGAGGTAGACAGAGCTCTTAAAGACAGAGGCGAAGAAGACTGCAAAAAGTTGTGAACACTGTCCAGTGCATCACTAGTTCCTTGCCTCCCCACCATCGAATGGATTTAGAAGAGTCGGTGCCACACATTCATTTCACCGCTGCCACCGGGAAAAAGATATATGAGCTTGAAAACTCTCACGTCAGGATCAGCCTATCCCATACCCGCCAGTAGTGTATTAAACTCCACAACCTCCATTAACCTCTGAAATTCATTGACTATTAATATTATTGTTGCATTATCATTGTTGTTTGTTTTTTATGATTACGTTTGTGTGCATGTGTGTATGTGGGGGAGGGGGGTGGTGGTGGGGGGGGGGGGGGGGGGGGGGGGGGGAGGTATGTGTATGTGTGTGTATGTTTGGGGGGGGGGTATGTGTGATTATGTGTATATATACACACACACACAGACACACACACACACTTTTTTGGCTTGTTTATTTCATTGTTTACAGGAGTCTATGTTTACATATTCTGTTGTGCTGCTGCAAGTAAGGATTTCATTGTTCTATCTGTTACATATGTCAATTTGACTCTTGACACTTGACTCTTAAGAATACCCTTCACTGACTTCTGGTAGGGAATGAATGTATCTAACACGAGGGAGTAATGAAGCATAACGGCGCCCCCTCCAGTGTAGGGGGCGGCGTCGAGCATGGCTGCCCTGCCAGCAGCTGTTAGTCTTTTCAGCACCCCCCCCCTTTTTTTTAGTTAGTTAAAAGTGTTTCTGTTGGAGTTCTTTTAGTCTTTTTATGTGGGGGGTGGGGGGAAAGGGGGGAAACTATTTTCTCAGTCCCTACCTGGTCGGAGAATCGGCTTTTCTCCGAGCCGTGTTTCCGCCCCTTCCTCGCGGCCTCCGGGCAGACTGGAGCGGCGTTTTCATTCCGGGACCGGCCAGGACTTCAGCCTCGGCGGCGGCTCAGCGCTGAGACACCATCGTGGAGCGGGCAATGCCTTACCCGGGTCGCCGTGCAGTAAGATCCGGAGTGCTGTGACCGCCGATTCCAACGTCGCGGAGCTGCGGTCTGTGGAGCTTCAAGCTGCGGGCGGCGCTGAGCTTTAAAAACCGCGGAGCCTGGATTCTCACGACGAGGTCGTCAGGGTCGGAGCTCCGACCAGCGCGGCCCGTGGACTTTGGGAGCCGCGGTCTCCGGGGATGAAGCGGCCGGGCTCCACACACTTCGAGCCGCTGAGAGTGGTCCCCAGACGCCAGAACTCCATCCTCCATCATCCGGCGAGACGGCCTGAAGCATCGGGCTGCCGTATCCGCGACTGCAGAGACCTCAATAGGCCCGACTATGGGTCAACAGTGGACGGGACTGAACTTTTGCTGCCTTCCCCCACAGTGGGAAACATTGTGTGTGGGGGGGGGGGGGGGGGGGGGTTATGTTTACTGTTAAATTATTTGATGTTGTGTCTTATCTTTATTTGTGTGCTGCAATGGCAAGTCAAATTTCACTACACCATTTGGTGTATGTGATAATAAATGTCCTTTGTATCCTTTGTATATAGGTACGGAGACGCTGTGATACGGAACGATAACTGATGATCATAAGGTATATCCATCTATAGTCAGTGTCAAACGCCTCGCCCTCACTTGACACTAGAGATGGGGCATATAAAACAGTATAATTCGGGAACAGGTCGGCCGGCACCCAAAATACATGCCGAGTATGGCTCCTACACAAACAAGATTAATGTAAACAAGATTAATACAAGGACACCGCTGGAACGTCTGGAATCTACAACTGCAGAAAACCTGTCCGGGAGAGGATCCACCATTATCACTCATCTTGCACAGCATTTCCAAAAAATACTCAAACCCTTCCAAAAATATGTGTGCAGCTGCGTAGAAATCAAACAATAAAATATACATTGTATGCCCCACTGGATCCCACAAATCTCTTCAAGGTGACTCCCCACATCTCGTAGATATCCTGACGATCTTCGCCATCACCAGCCACATATTCCATCATGGATAGTCTCCGTCACACACACATCTCGTCAATGGAGATAATAGAAAGGTTCGAATGAAACATGGGGTTGAGACGGATATATCAGCCATAATTGAATGGCGGTGTAGACAATGGGCCGAATGGCCGAATGCTAGTTCTATAACTTATGAACATGAATTCTGAACTCATGAAAAGGCCATAAAGACGTCTAACAATGCAGGGGAAGAAGCTGTGCTCGGGTCTAATTCAGTGCGTTTTCAAGCTTTTTTACACAGTTTTTTACACAGAGTGGTGGATCTGTGGAATTCTCTGCCACAGAATGTAGTTGAGGCCAGTTCATTGGCTATATTTAAGAGGGAGTTAGATGTGGCCCTTGTGGCTAAAGAGATCAGGGGGTATGGAGAGAAGGCAGGTACGGGATACTGAGTTGGTTGATCAGCCATGATCATATTGAATGGCGGTGCAGGCTCGAAGGGCCGAATGGCCTACTCCTGCACCTATTTTCTATATTTCTATATTTCTAGGTTCAGGATATTGGCGATAAGATTGGATGTGATAATGGCATTGAAGGCGGAGCAATATCCGATCAATAAGCAGGAATCCTTGTTATCTAAGTGTTCGAAAGATGTTTAGTGGTCAAGGAAGTGGCGGCGTTCTCTGTCGACCTGTTGGGACTGTAGGTAAATGCAACGGGTCAAGTTGTCTGGGAGGCTGGAGAGACTGGGCGCCATCACCAACATCTGGAAGTACTTGCCGGTGCTGGATGTCAGAGTAATAGGAGGATAGCAATGAAGGCACGCTACCTTTGCTTTCCCTTGCATTAGGATGAAGGCCGTCTTCTTCAAGTAGGTTATACTCATAATCGAGTGGAGAGTAAAGATGCATTTAATGCATTGATCCCATCCCGTGCAAGCCTTACCGCAAATCACCGACATCCGTGCAGTTGACTCGGGACTTCATCCTTGTCCGCAATAGCCTCGGGTTATTCTTAATAACTCTGCGAAGGACGTAAGTAGACATCTTGTACCGCTCAGGATCACTTGGGCTAAACGTTGCAGACATGAACATCACGTGGGAGTCGAGCTCGCGCTTTATCCGTATATTCTGTTATGGAACCAACTATCGCGGTTTGTGATGCACCATCCCCAATACACTTGCTGACGAGGTCTGTGACAACTGAGGCTTATTCATATAGGTCAGCCGCAAAGTTCTGGCATATGGACACGTCCATCGACTCACAACTGTCTGCTATATAGACCTTGCATACCTATAGAGTGCTCGTACTCAAGAGCAAACCCGTGTCCCCCCCTCACCTATCCCAGCGTCGTCATCCGCACCGGGACATGCATAACACTCGCAGTGTCCTAGCAACTTGAGGACTCGCATGTCTTTGCAAAATACATGCAGAAGACATGTATGTAAGACATGTTGGTAGGTGTGGGAGAGTTGGGCCGAAGGCCCTGTTTTCAAAACGTATGATTCTATGACTATACGACTACATTTGCTGCCATCCACTCCCAATATTGTAATTTACTGAACTCGCATAACTGTCCCGGCTTTACATGTATCGTTATTGTTCTAGTAGCCTCTAGCGAGTCGAAACTCATATTGATTCGAATCTAGTTGTATCACTGCGAGTCTAGCGAAACTTTGAAACTTTGTTACAGCTTGTTGAATTTCGTTTGAGCTTCGGCAGAGAAGCAGCGTTTTACAGAATAAGAGAAGCGAGGCCGCACTTGTTGAACGTGTTACTGTATAGCATTCAAATTTCGCAATTGGAATCAGAGTTAGAGGGAAATTACGTAAATATATAATCTTAAGTTCAGGTACTTCCACTTAGATAAAAACATCATTAGTGGTTATAGATCGTGTGGTGAAATCATAGCTGTGAATATTGTTGATACGATGTTCAGATACCATGAAGTGATGTTAATGTTCTTGTTTGTGTCTTCGTGATCCCAGGGGAAGACGATCTCGAGTAGATATGAAGCCTTTCTCTGCAACGCGCTGTCAGTTGCATTCCAGCATCGAACTTTGAGCTTCTCTCTCACGTCTCTCCAGGATGAAAGTTGTATTCACCGATTATCCGTTTTTTCTGCTGCCTCCGATACTCCAGGCAGAAATGATTTATTACCCGATTATAGCAGTGCTTGGAATTCTTGGTAAGTAATTGGATCTATGCTATTTTTCCTACTCCATTCTTGGCAGATATGTGGCGTTTAGATGTCCCCAATCCATTGAAAGACGACTACAGCCGTGTTTCTGAAGGGCTGAACTCAGTATTACCTCGTTTCGGTCACCTGAAATGTACATTTTCAACAGCAACTGCTGCAGTTGTTTGAAATGATTTAATGTCTTTCATTAATTGTCTGTTTGACTGAAACTTACTGCAGTCAATAAAATATTTTGTGTTTACATTATAGTTTCCATTCATCAGCTAGACACCGCTCCTATCCGGTGACACCAGGTAACGTCTCGTCATTTACATGTGTAACAAACCTCGCTTCCTCATCGCCTCTGTGCACACATATGTCGTGAGCCGTTCGGTTCAATAGATACACTCTGGTTTTTGAGCAAACATGACCCCGGCTGCGGTGCCGTTGGCCAGAATATCTCCACTGCTTCAGACCCAGGTGAAGGATAGAAACATAGAAACATAGACAATAGGTGCAGGAGTAGAGGCCATTCGGCCCTTCGAGCCTGCACCGCCATTCGATATGATCATGGCTGATCATCCAACTCAGTATTCTGTACCTGCCTTCTCTCCATACCTCCCTGATCCCTTTAGCCACAAGGGCCACATCCAACTCCCTCTTAAATATAGCCAATGATCTGGCCTCAACTACCTTCTGTGGCAGAGAATTCCAGAGTTTCACCACTCTCTGTGTGAAAAATGTTTTCCTCGTCTCGGTCCTAATAGATTTCCCCCATATCCTTAAACTGTGACCCCTTGTTCTGGACTTCCCCAACATCGGGAACAATCTTCCTGCATCTAGCCTGTCCAACCCCTTAAGAATTTTGTAAGTTTCTATAAGATTCCCCCTCAATCTTCTAAATGCTAGCGAGAACAAGCCGAGTCTATCCAGTCTTTCTTCATATGAAAGTCCTGATGAATTGAATTGATGAAGTGAAAATAATTGATTTTATTGATTTACTGCGGGACGTTTCAGTCAAATAGAAAATGCTGGAAATAACTGCAATTAACTGTACCGATGTAATTCGATGCAAATAACTATATCGTTTACTGTAAGCATGTCATGTTAATGAAACGAAGCGTAAATGAGTTAAAGACGTAGAAAATCACGGCTAGATTTACAGATATCCATTATAAGTTGTCTGATGGTGTTTGATTTCACTATCTCCACAAATAAAACGCCGTGTCGCCTCGCTTCATTTTCAGATCACATATTTGTTCTCTAATACAGCCCCTGCCGCGAACATCATGTTTATCCGACCTGATAAAATATTATTCCGTGTAAATTCATTGTAAAATTATCATTATTTTCATTCACGCATCTATTGCGATTCCATTCGCCCGTCAACATTGGCGACAGTCCTAACAGTGGAAATGCTTTTCTTTCTCGTCGCCCAACCTCAAGTCGCTGCCTCAAAAAGGTTGGCAGTTTATCAAAGACCCACACCGTCCTGGCCACACACTCATCTCCCTGCTACCTTCAGGTAGAAGGTACAGGAGCCTGAAGACTGCAACAACCAGGTTCAGGAATAGCTACTACACCACAGCCATCAGGCTATTAAACCTGGCTCGGACAAAATTCTGATTATTAATAACCCATTATCTGTAATTTGCATTTGATCAGTTTATTTATGCATGTGTGTATAAATTTATATAATGGTATATGGACACACTGATCTGTTTTGTAGTAAATGCCTACTATGTTCTGTTGTGCTGAAGCAAGGCAATAATTTCATTGTCCTATCAGGGACACATGACAGGGACAATAAACTCACTTGAACTCAATGTCTATGCTCAACTCTAATCTTAATGTGAAATCGCGTGTTATATGGGGGGACTCTGTAACCTACACTGATAACGCACTTTGTCGATGTTTGATTCTTCCCTAACACAGCTAATGTAATATCCATTGTGATCCTGTCCCGGGGAAAGTGCGGTCTCTCCAAATGTGTATCACGCTATCTTGCGGCCATGGCTGCGGCGGATCTGTTGGTTGCTGTCATTGACGTTTTATTTTGTCGTATCAATGATCTATATTTCCCCACAACTTTTCTCATCATTACTCAAGTGTGCTCCTTCCACCGGGTCCTTAACCACGCAGTCGCAGACATCTCCGTGTGGTTAACCCTCTCGTTCACATTTGATCGATATTTGATGATTTGTTGCCACAAGCTGAGATCCAGATTTTGCACCGAGAAAACTGCAGCCAGGGTTATAGCAACTGTGTGTCCGCTGTTCTGCTGCAAAAACATCCCCTGGTACTTTGCATTCGAACCTTATATATCAGTACACAATGTAGGCTGGGGCTGTAAAGTAAAACAAGAATGGTACATTGAACCCACATGGATATTATTCACCTGGATTCACCGATGTTTCACCCCTATGCTCCCAATGTTTCTGATATTACTGCTCAACGCTCTAACAGTCGGGCACATTTTAAGGGCCAGTCAAGTCCGCAGGAATCTGAGAGGCAGCAAGAATGGTGCGAATCAGAATGATGCCGAGCTGGAAAGCAGAAGGAAGTCAATCATCTTGCTCTTTGCAATTTCCGGCAACTTCATTATGCTGTGGATGACGTATTTTATATATTTCCTCTGGACACAGATAACAAAGCGGTATTATTATACCGGTTTCAGTGACCCGGTGTTTGTCGCGGACGAAACCAGCTACATGCTCCTGCTTTTGAGTTGCTGCACAAACACGTGTATTTACGCGGTAACTCAGTCTAAATTCAGAGAGGAACTGAAGAGCGGGATAACATATCTGAGGAGAATTATGTCTAAATGTGTTAAGGGAGGAATCTAATGTAGAAACTATAATAAATAAATCACAGCAGCATTGTCTCTCCCATTTCATCGATGCCAGCAATATTCTCGGGTATATCTGACCTATCTCAGTGCAACATCCAAAATATCCTGAAGATTTCTACATTTTGCTTTAGTGAACAAGTCGGCAGATTTAGGCTGGGTTGGATACTGAGCGAGCTGATGGTCACGGGCTAAATCGTAATCACGCATGCACACAACTTAATTTAAAACCTTGGTTGTCGGGACGTTTATTTTAGAAAACAAAATATCTCTCCTCTCAACTTGTACATAATAAGGCGTGTTCCGTCTTCAAATATCCACAGATGAACCTCTGCACAGAAAGACGGGTAATAATCAAGCTTCGGTTGACGTTCAGCTTCTTGCACTCGCATTCCTCGTAGGAGCGCCCGTTGTTCAGCCACGCTGGTCATAGCCAGAAACTAGACATTACTGTGAAGCTGGGAGCAATTACTTCAATGTTGAATGCCGTATGTGAGTTAACAAGCCCTGTCCCACGGTATGAGTTCGTTCCTAAAATTCTCCCGAGTTTGCCCTGATTCGAACTCGGAGATTTACGGTAATGGCCACTCGTCGTTACTCGGAGCTCTCGCGGACATTTTTCATCACGTTAAAAAATCTTCACGAGTCTTATCGTGCTTACCTTCCGTTGGAGAGTCTTCCCGAGCACCTGCCGTTAGCGCTCAGGATCGTCCCCGAGCTCCGACGCACCCGCTACGTTCATTCTCCGTGCTTACCACGAGTTGATTTTATTTTTAAACTCGGGAGAGCTCTTGGAATGAACCCGGACCGTGGGACAGGGGTAGGCTGCAGGAGTGCAGTCCAGGGATTTAGGTCAGGAATAACATCTCAGCCTGGATCCGCTCCGACTGTCAAAGGTCATGTCCACACTTACGACATCAACTCGCTTTTATATTCCCGCTTTCAAATCAACCGTCCCAGATTCCCGCCGCTTATCTGTACAGTGGGGGTAAAGCTAATGGACAATTCACTAATCGGCAGGTTCACATGATTCCAGGTCACCCGTGGAACCAATTTGTGATTATTAGCCTCACTCTAAAAATAGAGAAAACCGAATGGTCTGGCTAGGATTGGGAAGGAAAATTAAAGCATGCAGCAAGCTGGAGATCAGGTTGGGTCACGCGGGCTGAGCGAAGGTGTTCCGCCAATCGATCGCCCAATCTGCGTTTGGTCTCGCCAATGTATAAGCGTCCACATGTTGAACAACGGATACATTAGATGAGGTTGGAGAAGGTACAAGTGAATCTCTGTCTAACCTAAAAGGACTGTCGGGATACCTGGACAGAGTCGAAGGAGGAGTTATAGCGGATCTTCTGCGGTTGCACGGGAAGGTACCTGGGGGGGGGGGGGGGGGGGGGGGGGGGGGGGGGATTGGGTGGGAAGGGATGAGTTAACCAGGGAGTTGCGGAGGGAAATGTCCCAGCATCTAGTCTCCTAATTTGAGGAAAGACTAATTTGCATCCATCTTGGCCATTATAATGTTATATGTTTCTATAGGATCCCCCTCATCCTTCTAAACCAGTGAATACAAGCCTAGTCTTTTTAATCTCTCCTCATATGAGAGCCCTGCCATCCCAGGGATCAATCTTGTGAATTTACGCTGCACTGCCTCAATCACAAGGATGTCCTTCCTCAAATGAGGAGACCAGAACTTTACACAATACGCCAGAAGCTCCAGGATAAAGGGAATAGAGTTCAAGAAAAATGTAGAACAGATTGGTGTTCGATAGATCAATGGGAGGCCACCATCGATTCCACACTCAAAAAGGGGCACAGCTGAGATAACACAATCTGACACAGGCAATTCTGGTCCAGTTTTATACTGCCATCGCATAGACTGTCCTCACCTTCTCCAACACGGTCTGTGTATCCACATGTGATCCCGCAACCTCCGCGCTCTTGAAACGTTTGCCACAGTGGGAGCAGCCACTCGCCGGCCTGGGCCCGCCGGTGCTGCCGCAACCCCCGCGAGCTGTCAGACGCCTCACCACAGTACGGGCAGTCGTACGGCTGGTCACTGGTGTGCACACGCTGGTGAGACAGGGAATGGGAGGCCATGGCAAAGCGCTCTCCACACACCGGGCTGGGCAAGGGACGCTCGCCGGCGTGCACCCGCTGGTGGGACAGCAGCCTTGAGGAGTAGGTGAAGCCCTTGCCGCACTGGGCGCAGGTGTAGGGGCGCTCCCCGGTGGGCAGGCGCCTGTGCACCATCAGTTCCGACAGGGACGTGAAGCCTTTGCCGCTGTCGGAGCAGGTGAAGGGCCGATCACTGCTGTGCACCCGCCGGTGCTGCCCTAGCCCCGCCAAGTGGGTAAAGCTCTTGCTGCAGGTGGAGCAGGTGAAGGGCCTCTCGCCCGTGTGCACCCGCCGGTGGATATCCAGCTGTTGCGCTGTCTTGAAGCTCTCGCCGCAGTTGAAGCAGCCGAAGGGCCTGGTGAAGGGATGGTACCCGGTGGTATAGCAGATAGGCGGAGCGGGTGAAGCCCTTGCCGCACTGGTCGCAGGTGAAGGGGCGCTCGCCAGTGTGGGTGCGCTCGTGCTACAGCAGGCTGTTGGAGTGGGTGAAGCTCTTGCCGCAGTCGCAGCAGGTATAGGGGCGCTCCTCAGTGAGCAGGAGAATGTGCGCCTTCAGTTCCAGCGACGATTTGAAGCCTTTGCCGCAGTCTGAGCAGGTGAAGGGCCGCTCACTGCTGTGCACCCGCCAGTGGGCCTTCAACACCGACAACCGGGCAAAGCTCTTGTCGCAGGTGGAGCAGCAGTAGGGCTTCTCACCCGTGTGCACCCGCCATTGGGACTTCAGGTCATTCGTCGTCTTGAAGCTCTTGCCGCAGTCGGAGCAGGTGAAGGGCCTTTCGCCGGAGTGCACGCGGTTGTGCCGCAGCAGGGCCTCGTAGTGGGTGAAGTTCTTGCCGCACTCCGGGCAGTCGAAGGGCCGTTCTCCCGTGTGCACCCGCCGGTGTGTCTCCAGTCGGCTCGGGCTCCGGCAAGCCTTGCCACACACGTCGTACTCATAACGCTTCTGCATGTCATGCCCCGTCATGTGGTCCTCCATCGAAGGAGGACCACAGACCCGCAAGTGGATCCTGAGCTGTGTGAATTGATACTCAAGCACATGATTCATGGACCGTTCTGCAACCACGCCTCTCCATGTTGGTAGAAAGGAACAAGTAGTAGGAGATTCCCAAAGCCATTTATCGCCAGCAAAAGGTGTGGACGTAATTCATACGCTCTATACAGGAGAAGATCTCCAGACATGGGAGGATTTCAGGGATATCAAGAAGGACGCCAGCATCGACCTATCACTTCAGATTGGGTGGTGCCCTATAATGCTCCACTATTGAAGATGCTCAAATGTCACATCAACGTTGAGATATGCTGCTCTATAAAGTCAGTCAAATACGTCATCAAGTACACCATTAAGGGAAGTGATCAAGCATCATTTAGAGTGAACAGGGATGACGAAATTTCACAGTACTTGACTGGCAGATACATTGGTCCATCAGAAGCAGTGGCATTAATCCTTGGATTTACGACTCATGAGAGACACCCCGCGGTTTATCGACTCCAGGTACATCTTCCAGGACAACAACGAGTTGTTCTCAGAGTCCATGCTGCTGAACACGGGACCAATGGTCATATGGGGAGAACGACTTTAACTGAATTCATGGCATTGTCTTCTCTGGAGCCATTTCCAAGAACACTCAACTACGCTGATGTTCCCTGATTTTACACATGGAAGAACAAGAGATGGCAAAGAAGGAAGGCCGGCAAGAGAGTGCAAGATCATCCAGGTATTTTTGAATGTAACGTTCTTGGACGAGTGTATACCGTGTCTCCAAAATCTGGCGACCTCTACTACCTGAGACTGCTTCTGCATCACATAAAAGGGCCAGTATCCTTTGATTCATTGAAAACGCATGATGGACAAATGTATCCTTTCTTCAAAGTCGTCTGCAGACAAAGAGGTTTGTTGCAGACTGACGACCATTGGCAACAAACAATGGAAGATGCTGAGAATACAAGACTCCCCAGTGCAATGAGAGATTTGTTTGTTGTTTTGTTGACGAATACTGAGATCAACGATGCTCGACAATTATGGGATCACTTCAAGGATTCAATGTCTGAAGATTACCTTGAAAAAGACCGGAGAACATTGAATGATCCTAATATCGTGATTGAAGAGAAGCATCATGATCAGGCTGTGTTCTATATTCAAGACAAGCTGGAGAATTGCAACAAAATAATGGAATTTTTAATTTGCCACAACCAAGAAATGGAAGGATGCACCTTGATGGTGACAATCCAGAATTGCTGCAGGAATTGCAATATGATAAAAATGAACAACAGCAGTTTGTTGAGCAGAATGAGCCTCTCCTGAATGATGAACAGAGAGTAGTGTATGACCAGGTGTGCAACTCCTTGAAAAGGAATCTCCCTTCAATGTTTTTCATTGATGCACCAGGAGGAACAGGAAAAACGTTTATCACCAATTTGATCCTCTCCAAAGTTAGAGGTCGTGATGTGGCTATTGCTGTAGCATCGTCTGGGATAGCAGCTACGTTAATGCCTGGTGGAAGAACTGCACATTCTCGATTCAAGATACTCATCCAAGTGGCCGAGGATACATTGTGCAACATCGAGAAGAACTCTAAGACGGCACATTTCTTGAGGGAAGTGAAACTCATTGTTTGGGATGAATGTCCAATGATTAGGAGGGAAAGCTTTGAAGCGGTGGACAGAACTCTTCAAGATGTCTGCAGCAACACTAAGCCTTTTGGCGGCATTCTTATCGTTTGTTGTGGCGATTTTCGACAACTACTTGCTGTGGTGAAAAGGGGTAATGATGCTGATGTTGAAAATGCCTGCATCAAGAAATCCAACTTGTGGAGACTTTTCACCAAGTTTCAATTGCACACAAATATGCGATTGACAGAGGGAGAAGGCGACTATTCTAATTTTTTGTTGAAAGTTGGAGAAGACAAGATTTTAAAGAATGAAGACGATGAGATTGAAATCCCACAAGAATTGCTTCGATCAGCAGAAACACTGGAGGATTGTATTGATTTCATCTATCCCACATTTGACAATCCTGCAGAATTATTCTCCAACAATTGTATCTTGGTTCCTCACAACGAAACCATGAGAAGCATCAATTCTACATGCATCAAACGCTTCCCTGGAATTGTTAAGGAGTACATTTCTTTCTATGCTGTCACTGAGGGAGCACATGATACTCACTTCCCAACAGAATTCCTCGATTCACTCGAGCTCTCTGGATTACCACCACACAAATTGGCATTGAAAAAAGGATCTCCAATCATATTAATGAGAAACATGGAGCCACCAAAGCTATGCAATGGAACGTGGATGATTGTGGAAGAGCTACACAATAATCTGATCGTTGCAAGGATCAACATGGGAGCCTTCAAATGTGACATTGTTCTCATTCCTAGGATAGCACTTATTTTGACAGAAGGTGAAGACATTTCCCTTCAGCGGACCCAATTCCCCATTCAATCAAGTTTTGCTATGACGATCCATAAAGCACAAGGACAAACAATGCAGAAGGTGTTGATCTACCTCGACAAACCGGTATTTCAGCATGGACAACTGTATGTGGCTCTTAGCCGAGGAAAGATGAAGGGAAATGTCAAAGTTTTCCTGAAGGATGGAACATCGACCAAGAATGTTGTCATTAAAAGTGTGCTTCGTTGAATGATGACTTTGAGATAAATTCTCAGATTTTCCTTCTTAAAAGAGGCAGTGAGCAGCAGAACACAACATGAAAGAACTTTAATAATTCTCATCTTTAACATTTAAATTGTTCTTATATTTTAAGTCATTCACATTTTAAACGTTAATAAAACCTTTTTGCACTTTTAATGCCTGTGTGTTCTTTCATCACAATAGAACCTAATAGGCAGGAATGGCTGCTCAGTGGGAGAGCCACTAAGAGTGCATGGGGGGAGGGGGGTGGTGGTTGTGGGGAGATGCACTGAATGTGTGGGTGGGAGGGGAATGGCAAGGAGCAGAGGTGGGGGGGGGGGGGGGTGAAGGTAGGTGGGGTGACTGATTGAACTGCCAGCGTACCAGGCGTGAGTGACTGCACTGCCAGCCCACGAGCCGTGATTTAGTGAACTGCCAGCCCAATAATCCATTAAGTCCACCCTCTCCCCCTTCTCTCTCTTACTGTCTGTCACCTGTTTTGGGCACAATTTCTGGCAGTTTCTTAGCCGCCAGCCTGCCAGGTCCGAGTGACTGTACTGCCAGGCCTCAGTGACTGAGCTGCCAGCCCAAAAATCCATTCGGCCCACAAACTCCATACTAACCCTCTGGAAACCAGTACCTTTGCCCCACAACACTCATACTAGCGCAACAGAAAGTACGCCCCCCCCCCCCCCACTGAACAGCAATATTGTAATTGGTGCAGTGGAATATTGTGTTGGGTGCCCAGCCCTCCTGTGTAATGCTGGGACCCAACGGGTCCCTCTTAGTCTAGTAGAAACATAGAAATTAAGTGCAGGAGTAGGCCATTCAGCCCTTCGAGCCTGCACCACCATTCAATATGATCATGACTGATCATCCAACTCAGTATCCTGTACCTGCCTTCTCTCCATACCCCCTGATCCCTTTAGCCACAAGGGCCGCATCTAACTCCCTCTTAAATATAGCCAATGAACTGGCCTCAACTACCTTCTGTGGCAGAGAATTCCAGAGATTCACCACTCTCTGTGTGAAAAATGTTTTTCTCATCTCGGTCCTAAACGATTTCCCCTTATCCTTAAACTGTGACCCCTTGTTCTGGACTTCCCCAACATCTGTAACAATCTTCCTGCATATAGCCAGTCCAACCCCTTAAGAATTGTGTAAGTTTCTATAAGATCCCCCCTCAATCTTCTAAAATCTAGCGAGTGCAAGCCGAGTCCATCCAGTCTTTCTTCAAATGAAAGTCCTGACATCCCAGGAATCAGTCTGGTGAACCTTCTCTGTACTCCCTCTATGGCAACAATGTCTTTGAGCATTGGGCATTGTGACATCACACGATGGAACGTTCACCAGGGGCTGGGGCTCCTGCAAAGGCATATGTAAATGAATCCATTCCGATTGGACATATGAGAGCATCTGGCATTTTGACATCACACGATGGAACGTTCACCAGGGGCTGGGGCTGCTTCTATGGGTGGGAAGCCAGTTTTTTTTAAATATTGGGGGGGGGGGGGGGGGAGAAGCATTTGATTAAAAATGAGTACATAAACACGACGAAATGTAATCAGGAGTGGATACTTTGAAAGAAAAGTGAAATCTCCATACTAGCCCTCAGGAAACCAGTACCTTCGGCCACAACAATCATACTAGCGCAACAGAAAGCCCCCACCCCCCCACTGGCAAGCAATATTGGAATTGGTGGAGAGGTGGGATATTATGTTGGATGTCCAGCCCTCCCGTGTGATGCTGGGACTCAACGGGTCCCACTTAGTCTAGTATATATATATATGTGTGTGTATGAACATGCGTGTGTGTGTGTTTGTGTATGTGTGTGTGTGTGAATATGCGTGTGTGCGTGTGTGTGTGTGTGTGTGTGTGTGTGTGTGTGTGTGTGTGAGTGTGTGTGTGTGTGTGAATATGTGTGTGTGTGAATATGTGTGTGTGTGAATATATATATATGTGTGTCTGTGAATATATATGTGTGTGTGTGTGAATATATATATATATGTGTGTGTCTGTGAATATATATATATATGTGTGTGTGTGAATATATACATATGTGTGTGTGTGTGTGTGTGCATATATATATGTGTGTGTGTGTGTGAATATATATATGTGTGTGTGTGAATATATGTGTGTGTGTGTGTGAATATATATATATGTGTGAGTATGTGCGAATATATGTCTGTGTGCGAATATATATGTGTGTGTGTGTGTGAATATGTGTGTGTGTGAGAGAATATGTGTGTGAGAATATATGTGTGTGTGGATATATGTGTGTGTGGATATATGTGTGTGTGTGAATATATGTGTGTGTGTGAATATATGTGTGTGTGTGTGTGAATATATATATATGTGTGTGTGTGTGTGTGAATATGTGTGTGTGTGTGTGTGTGTGTGTGTGTGAATATATGTGTGTGTGTGAATATATATATATATGTTTGTGTGTGAATATATATATGTGTGTGTGTGTGTGATTATATATGTGTGTGTGTGTGAATATATATGTGTGTGTGTGTGTGTGAATATATATATGTGTGTGTGTGTGAATATATATATGTGTGTGTGAGTGTGTGCGATTATATGTGTGTGTGTGCGAATATATGTGTGTGTGCGAATATATGTGTGTGTGCGAATATATATGTGTGTGTGTGTGACTATGTGTGTGTGTGTGTGAGAATATATGTGTGTGAGAATATATTGTGTGTGAATATATGTGTGTGTGTGTGTGTGTGTGAATATATATGTATATGTGTGTGAATATATATATATATGTGTGCGTATATGTATATGTGTTTGTGTGTGTGAATATATATGTATGTGTGCGTGAATCAGTGTGTTTATGTGTGTGTGTGTGTGTGAATAGGGGGTTGCACGTAAGGTCACAAGGTCATAGGACTTGACGCACGGAGCCGCTCAATCCATCTGGAAGACATCCGTCACTTCCAGTATGTTATTAATGCAAGAAACGCGTACTTTCCTATCTGTTAAAAACCGCCAAAATGTTGAATTTGTGCTCTGAAAAAAGTTGTGGAAGTTGGGGTAAGTGTGAGAGACATGTACCCAACATTAGAATTCCAAACGTGAAATTAAATGAAGGTAAAGATAAGCGAGAATTGAAGGGACAACATCAGCTAAAGTGCTTGGTAAACATTGGCTGTGCAGATATCGTAATTGAAAATATTGGAAGTATCGCTTTGCTCACTGCATTTCATCAACAGTAAGGCATTATTCGTGTTTTTTCTTGATTCCTTTGGTATCTAAAAATTCTCAGAAGTGATAAATCTGGCTGTAAATTTTTCATCAGATGCGTTTTCATTTTGTACGTAAAACCCTACTTGAGAACCACGGGCGATTAAAAAAAAATACAGCCAGATTTATTACTTCTGAAACTTTTTAGTTGCCAAAGGAATCAAGAAAAAACACAAATAATGCTTTAGTATTGATGAAATACAGTGAGCAAACGGGCAATGTTCGCTAAGCATCTCCCTGGAAGATGGAGTTGGAAACAATGGTAAGTGCCTACCAGCAGTACATCGCGTGTAATCATTTGGTGTAGCGTGACCCGACTGCCGTGAATCCTCCCTATATGTGTGTGTGTGTGTGAATGTATGTGTGAATATATGTATATGTGTGTGTGTGAATATGTATGTGTGTGTGAATATGTATGTGTGTGTAAATATGTGTGTGTGAATATGTGTGTGTACATGTGTGTGAGTGAATATGTGCGTGTCTGTATATGTATGTGTGTGAGTAAATATGTGTGTGTGAATATGTGTGTGTGTGTGTGTGTATATGTCTGTGAGTGCATGTGAATATACTGTATATATGTCTGTGTGTGTGTGTGTGTGAATATGTGCGCGTGTGTATATGTATTTGTGAACATGTGTGTGTGCATGATTGTATGTGTGTGTGAATATGAGTGTGGGTGAGTATGCATATGTGTGTGAGTGCATGTGAATATGTATATGTGTGTGTTTGTGAAATAATATAGTATTTCGTAGTTCAGAGCTTATTTGATATGTTTAATAGCGTGATGGCTGTCAGAAAGAAACTGTTCCTCAATGTAGATGTTACAGTTTTCAGTTTACAAAAGTCGGACGTGAATCCAGACGTCGGGCATCAGTCGGTCCACAAGCTGTGAGAGTCAGTCCAAAGGCCATGAGTTAATCCCAAGGCAGTGAGTGAGACCACAGGTCATGAGTAAATCGCTCACTGCCCCTCTCCTCCACTGACATCCCCCACCTCAAGACGCTACCCTCCGCCTGGCTATAGGATGCACCCCCTACTGAAGCCGTCCACATCCCCTGCATGAGGACACCCCACCCCCTTCTCATCAGTTCACGACAACCCCCGCCTGAAGCTGCCATTGGCTGCACGACATTTACCACCCATAGGGCAGCGTCTTGAGGTGGGGGGATTAGTCTGAGTATGTGTGTGTGATTAAGTCTGTGTGTGCGTGTGTGTGAGTGAGTGAGTCCCTGTGTGAGTCCATGGGTGTGTGGGTCTTTGTGTGAATGTGTGTGTCATTGAGTTTGTGTGTGCGTGAATGAGTCTGTGTGTGTGTGTGTGAATATGTGTATGAGAATGTGTGAATATGTGTATATGTGTGTGTGTGTGTGTGAATATGTGCGTGTGAATATGTGTGTGTGTACGTGTGTGTGTCTGAATATGTGTGTGAGTGAATGTATGTAAGTGTGTGTGTGTGAATGTGTATGAATATGTGTGTGTGTGAGTGTGTGTGTGCATATGTGTGTGAGTGCATGTGAATATATATGTGTGTGTGTGAAATAATATAGTATTTCGTAGTTCAGAACTTATTTGTTAAGTTTAATAGCGTGATGGCTGTCAGGAAGAACCTATTCCTCAATGTAGATGTTACCCTTTTCAGTTTACAAACGTCGGACGTGACTCCAGAAGTCGGGCATCAGTCAATCCACAAGCCGTGAGAGTCAGTCAGTGTAAAGGGCAAGAGTTAATTCCAAGGCAGTGAGTGAGTCCACATGTCATGAGTAAATCGCTCACTGCCCCCTCTCCTCCACTGACATGCCGCACTTCCGCCTGGCAATAGGATGCACCCCCTACTGAAGCCGCCCTCACCCCCTGCATGAGTCACCCCCCCCCGCTCCTGGGACCCAGCGTCGTCCAGCGTCGTCATCCGCACCGGGACATGCATGACACTCGCAGTGTCCTAGCAACTTGAGGACTCGCATGTCTTTGCAAAATACATGCAGAAGACATGTATGTAAGACATGTTGGTAGGTGTGGGAGAGTTGGGCCGAAGGCCCTGTTTTCACAATGTATGGCTCTATGATTCTATGACTCTACGACTATATTTGCTGCCATCCACTCCCAATATTGTAATTTACTGAACTCGCAATACTGTCCCGGCTTTACATGTGTCGTTATTGTTCTAGTAACCTCTAGCGAGTCGAAATTCATATTGATTCGAATCTAGTCGTATCACTGCGAGTCTAGCGAAACTATGAACGTTTGTTACAGCTTCTTGAATTTCGTTTGAGCTTCGGCAGAGAAGCACCGTTTCACAGAATAAGAGAAGCGATGCCGCATTTGTTGAACGGGTTACAGTATAACATATATATTTCGACATTGAAATCAGTTAGAGAGAAATTACGTAAATATATAATCTTAAGTTCAGGTACTTCTACTTAGATAAAAACATCATTAGTGGTTATAGATCGTGTGGTGAAATCATCGCTGTGAATATTGTTGATACGATATTCAAATACCATGAAGTGATGTTAATGTTCTTGTTTGTGTCTTCATGATCCCAGGGGAAGACTGTATCGAGTAGATATGAAGCCTTTCTCTGCAACGCGCTGTCAGTTGCATCCCAGCATCGAATTTTGAGCTTCTCTCTCACGTCTCTCCAGGATGAAAACTATATTAACCGATTATTCGTTTTTGCTGCTGCCTCCCATAGCCCAGGCAGAAATGATTTATTACCCGATTATAGCAGTGCTTGGAATTCTTGGTAAGTAATTGGATCTATGTTATGAAGTCAATAAAAGCATTTTTTTCCTACTCCATTCTTGGCAGATATGTGGCGTTTAGATGTTCCCAATCCATTGAAAGACGACTACAGTCGTGTTTCTGAAGGGCTGAACTCAGTAATACCTCGATTCGGTCACCTGAAATGTACATTTACAACTGCAAATGCTGCAGTTGTTTGAAATGATTTAAGGTATTTCATTAATTGTCTGTTTGACTGAAACTTATTGCAGTCAATAAAATATTTTGTGTTTACATTATAGTTTCCATTCATCAGCTAGACACCGCTCCTATCCGGTGACACCAGGTAACGTCTCGTCATTTACAGGTGTAACAAATCTCGCTTCCTCATCGCCTCTGTGCACAAATATGTCGTGAGCCGTTCGGTTCCAATAGATACACTCTGGTTTTTGAGCAAACATGACACCGGCTGCAGTGCCGTTGGCCAGAATATCTCCACTGCTTCTGACCCAGGTGAAGGATAGAAACATAGAAAATAGGTGCAGGAATAGTCCATTCGGCCCTTCGAGCCTGCACCGCCATTCAATATGATCATGGCTGATCATCCAACTCAGTATCCGGTACATGCCTTCTCTCCATACCCCGTGATCGCTTTAGCCACAAGGACCACATCTAACTCCCTCTTAAATATAGCCAATGAACTGGCGTCAACTACTTTCTGTGGCAGAGAATTCCAGAGATTCGCCACTCTCTGTGTGAAACATGTTTTCCTCATCTCGGTCCTAAAAGATTTCCCCCATATCCTTAAACTGCGACCCCTTGTTCTGGACTTCCCCAACATCGGGAACAATCTTCCTGCAGCTAGCCTGTCCAACCCCTTAAGAATTTTGTAAGTTTCTATAAGATTCCCACTCAATCTTCTAAATGCTAGCGAGAACAAGCCGAGTCTATCCAGTCTTTTTCATATGAACGTCCTGACATCCCAGGAATCAGTCTGGTGAACCTTGTCTGTACTCTCTCTATGGCAAGAATGTATTTCCTCAGATTAAGGTATTATTCATCAACATTACAATGCCTGCCATGGGTGGATATCCACTCTTAGCAGGAACACACATAGTCTACTCAACGGGGAAGCTCAATGTTTCATTCTCTACGCATTGTTCTGTCCTTGCGCGTGAGAAGCAGTTGCCTTCTGTAGCATCTGTGACAGCAGCAACATCGCTGCCGCAGGGAATCCATTGCACCGAGTAAACGGCTGAAGGAATGCCCCGACGCTGTGCGACTCTGGTCAAAATCTCAGGTACGTGTGTGGCGGTTCCGGTATCCTGATAATGTGTGTGTAAACAGCAATAGGGAAAATGAGACATTTCTACAATTTGTCACTGGCGAGATGTTACCGAGAGTGATGGGACAAGAGCGGTGACTGACTGATGGATTGAAATGATGAAGTGAAAATAATTGATTTTATTGATTTACTGCGGGACGTTTCAGTCAAATAGAAAATGATGAACATAACTGCAATTAACTGTATCGATGTAATTCGATGCAAATAACTATCGTTTACTGTAAGCATGCCATGTTAATGAAACGAAGCGTAAATGAGTTAAAGAGGTAGAAAATCACGGCTAGATTTTCAGACATCCATTATATGTTGTCTGATGGTATTTGATTTCACTATCTCCACAAATAAAACGCCGTGGCGACTCGCTTCATTTTCAAATCACATATTTGTTCTCTAATACAGCCCCTGCCGCGAACATCATGTTTATCCGACCTGATAAAATATTATTCCGTGTAAATTCATTGTAAAATTATCATTATTTTCATTCACGCATCTATTGCGATTCCATTCGCCCGTCAACATTGGCGACAGTCCTAACAGTGGAAATGCTTTTCTTTCTCGTCGCCCAACCTCAAGTCGCTGCCTCAAAAAGGCTGGCAGTAATATCAAAGAGCCACACCATCCTGGCCACACACTCATCTTCCTGCTACCTTCAGGTAGAAGGTACAGGAGCCTGAAGACTGCAACAACCAGGTTCAGGAATAGCTACTTCCCCATAGCCATCAGGCTATTAAACCTGGCTCGGACAAAATTCTGATTATTAATAACCCATCATCTGTAATTTGCATTTGATCAGTTTATTTATGCATGTGTGTATAAATGTATATAATGGTATATGTACACACTGATCTATTTTGTAGTAAATGCCTACTATGTTCTGTTGTGCTGAAGCAAGGCAATAATTTCATTGTTCTATCGGGGACACATGACAATAAACTCACTTGAACTTGAACCTTTAAACATGTTGTGCGGTGGGCCGCTCGCCCAGTCATGAATGCCTATGCTCAACTCTAATCTTAATGTGAAATCGCGTGTTATATGGGGGGACCCTGTAACCTACACTGCTCATGCACTTTGTCGATGTTTGATTCTTCCCTAACACAGCTAATGCGATATCCATTGTCATTCTGTCCCGGGGAAAGTGCGGTCTCTCCAAATGTGTATCACGCTATCTTGTGGCCATGGCTGCGGCGGATCTGTTGGTTGCTGTCATTGACGTTTTACTTTATCGTATCAATGATCTATATTTCCCCACAACGTTTCTCATCATTACTCAAGTGTGTTCCTTCCACCGGGCCCTTAACCACGCAGTCACAGACATATCCGTGTGGTTAACCCTCTCGTTCACATTTGATCGATATTTGATGATTTGTTGCCACAAGCTGAGATCCAGATTTTGCACCGAGAAAACTGCAGCCAGGGTTATAGCAACCGTGTGTCCGCTGTTCTGCTGCAAAAACATCCCCTGGTACTTTATATTCGAACCTTATATATCAGTACACAATGTAGACTGGGGCTGTAATGGAAAACAAGAATGGTACATTGAATCCACATGGATATTATTCACCTGGATTCACCGATGTTTCAGCCCTCTGCTCCCAATGTTCCTGATATTACTGCTCAACGCTCTAACAGTCGGGCACATTTTAAGGGCCAGTCAAGTCCGCAGGAATCTGAGAGGCAGCAAAATTGGTGCGAATCAGAATGATGCCGAGCTGGAAAGCAGAAGGAAGTCAATCATCTTGCTCTTTGCAATTTCCGTCAACTTCATTATGCTGTGGATGACGTATTTTATATGTTTCCTCTGGACACAAATAACAAAGCGGTATTATTCTACCGGTTTCAGTGACCCGTTGTTTATCGCGGACGAAACCAGTTACATGCTCCTGCTTTTGAGTTGCTGCACAAACACGTGTATTTACGCGGTAACTCAGTCTAAATTCAGAGAGGAACTGAAGAGCGGGATAACATATCTGCGGAGAAATTTGTCTAAATGTGTTAAGGGAGGAATCTAATGTAGAAACTATAATAAATAAATCACAGCAGCATTGTCTCTCACATTTTAACTGAATAAGGGGGGTGGGGTGTCGAATGGGCAAGTGGAGGATGGAGTTAAAGGGAAATGGTTTCTTAAATGTGTGAGCGTAGAGACAGAGGGGTGTAAAATGAGGGTAGAAGCAATAGGTAGCAAGGTGAAAAGTAAAAGTGGCAGGCAGACAAAACCAGGGCAAAAATCAAAAAAGCAACTTTTCAACATAATTGTATAAGGGGTAAGAGTTTGTAAAAACAAGCCTGAAGGCTTTGTGTTCAAAAGGGAACTGCAGATGCTGGAATATCGAAGGTACACAAAATTGCTGGGGAAACTCAGCGGGTGCAGCAGCATCTATGGAGCGAAGGAAATAGGCGACGTTTCGGGCCGAAACCCTTCTTCAGACTCTTCAGCCTGAAGGCTTTGTGTCTGAATGCAAGGAGCATTCGTAATAAGGTGGATGAGTTGAATGTGCAGATAGCTATTAATGACTATGATGTAGTTGGGATCACGGAGACATGGCTCCAGGGTGACCAAGGCTGGGAGCTGAACATCCGGGGATATTCAATATTCAGGAGGGATAGAGAGAAAGGAAAAGGAGATGGGGTAGCGTTGCTGGTTAGAGAGGAGATTAACGCAATGGAAAGGAAGGACATTAGTTTGGACTCGGTATGGGTAGAGCTGCGAAACACTAAGGGGCAGAAAACGCTGGTGGGTGTTGTGTACAGGCCACCTAACAGTAGTAGCGAAGTTGGAGATGGTATCAAACAGGAAATTAGAAATGCGTGCGACAAAGGCAAAATCGTTATAATGGGTGACTTCAATCTACATATAGATTGGGTGAATCAAATTGGCAGGGGTGCTGAGGAAGAGGATTTCTTGTAATGTATGCGGGATAGTTATCTAAATCAACATGTAGAGGAACCAACGAGAGAGCAGGCTATTTTAGACTGGGTATTGAGTAATGAGGAAGGGTTAGTTAGCAGTCTTGTTGTACGTGCCCCCTTGGGCAAGAGTGACCATAATATGGTTGAGTTCTTCATTAGGATGGAGAGTGACATTGTTAATTCAGAAACAATGGTTCTGAACTTAAAGAAAGGTAACTTTGAGGGTATGAGACGTGAATTGGCCAAGATTGACTGGCAATTCTAAAAGGGTTGACGGTGGATATGAAATGGAATACATTTAAAGACTGCACGGATGAACTACAAAAATTGTTCATCCCAGTTTGGCAAAAGAATAAATCAGGGAAGGTAGTACATCCGTGGATAACAAGGGAAATCAGGGATAGTATCAAAGCGAAGGATGATGCGTACAAATTAGCCAGAAAAAGCAGCATACCGGAGGACTGGGAGAAATTCAGAGACCAGCAGAGGAGGACAAAGGGCTTAATTAGGAAAGGAAAAATAGATTATGAAAGAAAACTGGCAGGGAACATAAAAACTGACTGCAAAAGCTTTTATAGATATGTGAAAAGAAAGAGATTAGTTAAAACAAATGTAGGTCCCTTGCAGTCAGAAACAGGTGAGTTGATCGTGGGGAACAAGGATATGGCGGACCAATTGAATAACTACTTTGGTTCCGTCTTCACTAAGGAAGACATAAATAATCTGCCGGAAATAGCAGGGGACCGCGGGTCAAAGGAGTTGGAGGAATTGAGTGAAATCCATGTTAGCCGGGAAGTGGTGTTGGGTAAATTGAATGGATTAAAGGCCGATAAATCCCCACGGCCAGATAGGCTGCATCCCAGAGTACTTAAGGAAGTAGATTTTGGAGTAGTTCCTGAGGATTGGCGGGTAGCAAACGTAACCCCACTTTTTAAGAAGGGAGGGAGAGAGAAAACGGGGAATTACAGACCAGTTAGTCTATCATCGGTAGTGGGGAAACTGCTAGAGTCAGTTATTAAAGATGGGATAGCAGCACATTTGGAAAGTGGTGAAATCATTGGACAAAGTCAGCATGGATTTACAAAAGGTAAATCATGTCTGACGAATCTTATAGAATTTTTCGAGGATGTAACTAGTAGCGTGGATAGGGGAGAACCAGTGGATCTGGTGCATCTGGACTTCCAGAAGGCTTTCGACAAGGTCCCACATAAGAGATTAGTATACAAACTTAAAGCACACGGGATTGGGGTTTCAGTATTGATGTGGATAGAGAACTGTCTGGCAAACAGGAAGCAAAGAGTAGGAGTAAACGGGTCCTTTTCACAATGGCAGGCAGTGATTAGTGGGGTGCCGCAAGACTCAGTGCTGGGACCCCAGCTATTTACAATATATATTAATGATCTGGATGAGGGAATTGAAGGCAATATCTCCAAGTTTGCGGATGACACTAAGCTGGGGGCAGTGTTAGCTGTGAGGAGGATGCTAGGAGACTGCAAGGTGACTTGGATAGGCTGGGTGAGTGGGCAAATGTTTGGCAGATGCAGTATAATGTGGATAAATGTGAGGTTATCCATTGTGGTGGCAAAAACAGGAAAGCAGACTATTATCTAAATGGTGGCCGACTAGGAAAAGGGGAGATGCAGCGAGACCTGGGTGTCATGGTACACCAGTCATTGAAAGTAGGCATGCAGGTGCAGCAGGCAGTGAAGAAAGCGAATGGTATGTTAGCTTTCATAGCAAAAGGGTTTGAGTATAGGAGCAGGGAGGTTCTACTGCAGTTGTACAGGGCCTTGGTGAGGCCACACCTGGAGTATTGCGTACAGTTTTGGTCTCCAAATCTGTGAAAGGACATTATTGCCATAGAGGGAGTGCAGAGAAGGTTCACCAGACTGATTTCTGGGATGTCAGGACTGTCTTATGAAGAAAGATTGGATAGACTTGGTTTATACTCTCTAGAATTTAGGAGATTGAGAGGGGATCTTATAGAAACTTACAAAATTCTTAAGGGGTTGGACAGGCTAGATGCAGGAAGATTGCTCCCGATGTTGGGGAAGTCGAGGACAAGGGGTCACAGCTTAAGGATAAGGGGTAAATCCTTTAAAACCGAGATGAGAATAACTTTTTTTCACACAGAGAGTGGTGAATCTCTGGAACTCTCTGCCACAGAGGGTAGTCGAGGCCCGATCATTGGCTATATTTAAGAAGGAGTTAGATGTGGCCCTTGTGGCTAAGGGGATCAGAGGGTATGGAGAGAAGACAGGTACGGGATACTGAGTTGGATGATCAGCCATGATCATATTGAATGGCGGTGCAGGCTCGAAGGGCCGAATGGCCTTCTCCTGCACCTAATTTCTATGTTTCTATGTTTCTATTTCATCTATGCCAGCAATATTCTCGCGTGCATCAGACCTATCTCAGTGCAACATCTAAAATATCCTGAAGATTTCTACATTTTGCTTTAGTGAACAAGTCGGCAGATTTAGGCTGGGTTGGATACTGAGCGAGCTGATGGTCACGGGCTAAACCGTAATCATGCATGCACACAACTTAATTTAAAACCTTGTTTATCGAGACGTTTGTTTTAGAAAGCAAAATATCTCTCCTCTCAACTTGTACATAATAACGTGTGTTCCGTCTTCAAATCTCCACAGAAGAACCTCTGCACAGAAAGACGGGTAATTGTCGAGCTTCAGTGGGCGTTCAGCTTCTTGCACTCTCATTCCTCGTAGGAGCGACCGTTGTTCAGCCACGCTGGTCATAGCCAGTAACTAGACATTACTGGGAAGCTGGGAGCAATTACTTCAATGTTGAATGCCGCATGCGAGTTACAACAAGCCCTGTCCCACGGTATGAGTTCATTCCTAAAATTCTCCCGAGTTTGCCCTGATTCGAACTCGGAGATTACGGTAATGGCCACTCGTCGTTACTCGGAGCTCTCGTGGACATTTTTCATCACGTTGAAAAAGCTTCACGAGTCTTCCCGTGCTTACCTTCCGTTGGAGAGTTTTCCCGAGTACCTGCCGTTAGCGCTCAGGATCGTCCCCGAGCTCCGGCGCACCCACTACGTTCATTCTCCGTGCTTACCACGAGTTGATTTTATTTTTAAACTCGGGAGAGCTCTTGGAATGAACTCGCACCGTGGGACAGGGGTAGGCTGCAGTAGTGCAGTCCAGGGATTTAGGTCAGGAATAATATCTCAGCCTGGATCCGCTCCGACTGTCAAAGGTCATGTCCACCCATCCGACATCTACTCGTTGTTATATTCCCGCTTTCAAATCAACCGTCCCAGATTCTCCCGCTTAGCTGTACAGTGGGGGAAATGCTAATGGACAATTCACCAATCGACAGGTTCACATGAATCCAGGTTACCCGTGGAACCAATTTGTGATTATTAGCCTCACTCTAAAAATAGAGGAAACCGAAAGGTCTGGGTAGGATTGGGAAGGAAAATTAAAGCATGCCGCAAGCTGGAGACCAGGTTGGTTCACGCGGGCTGAGCGAAGGTGTTCCGCCAATCGATCGCCCAGTGACGGGTTCTTATAGAAACTTACAACATTCTTGAGGGGTTGGACAGGCTAGATGTAGGAAGATAGTTCCAGATGTTGGGGGAAGTCCAGAACAAGGTGTCACCGTTTAAGGATAAGGGGGAATTCTTTTAGGACCGAGATGAGAAAAAACATTTTTCACACAGAGAGTGGCGAATCTCTGTAATTCTCTGCCACAGGAGATAGTTGAGGCATCCGCCGGAAGATCCACCTCTTCAATCAAAAATTCCTGGCCTACCTTAATTCCACAAAGGACCTTAAATTATCCCGCCTACAGGCCGCTCTGAGCGCCCCGCTTCACCCGAAGACTCCGGGCCCCAACTCTGGCCCGCATCGCCTGCTTGAGTCCCGCGACACCATCTTGGCCGCGAGGAGCGACTTCAATACTCACCAGGACGCCGCCTTCACCGACCTCCACATCGATGCTGCCGCCGCCGACCCTCACCTGCCTACCGATGACGCCCAGCCTCGCCGCTTCTACAGTAACTCGGACCCCGTCCCCATCGCTGATTCCTCCGACCTTCGCCGCCCACCGGGACCGCCCAGCCTCATCGCCGCACCGGGCCTACCCGACATCGCCGCCGCACTGGGCCCGCCTAACATCGTCGCCGGACCGGGGCGCCCCCAACATGGCCGCCGCAACGCACCCGACTCAACTCGCCGCCGCCCCGCCGACCATCTGCCCACCGGGACCTCCCACACATCGCCCGCGGACCCCGACTAAACTGCCACTAGACTCCGACCACCGGGTCAGGTGAACCGCGCCACTGGACTCCGACCATCGGGTCCGGTGACCCGCGCCACTCCACCCCCCTCCAGCAGCCCACAGCCGTCGCCTTACCTGGAGCCTGGACTCTGCACTGGGCCTGAAGCCTCCACGCTGCTCACTCCCTCTCTCCTGGGCTCAACTCCACTGGGTCCTAGTGCCCGTCTGCCCAGCCTTGCTAACCTCAGTGGCTGTTCCACTGAATCTCCCCCATCCCCCTCCAACCATGTCACCCCCGCTCTTCCCCACCAACATTACAGCCCTCTCACCCCTCTGACCACCCCACCCCCCAACACCCACAGCCCCACCACCCCCCCCCCCCCCGACACATCGCCGCGTCCCCAGTCCACCCACCTGCCTTCCTCTGGCCCCAACTCCCATCCCTGCCGGGTGTTCACCATCCCCTCCGACCTCCCCCTCTCCCACACCGAACGGTCTGTCCTCAGCAGAGGTCTTACCTTTGTCCCCATCCGTCCCCATCTCAATGAGCTCCGCGCCCACCATGACTTGGAGCGCTTCTACCGTCGCCTCCGCCTCACAGCGCACTCCTATGGGAAGGAGTCCTCGCCCCCCAATGATGCCCCCTTTTCCCGTCTCCAACGCACCCCCTCATTGTGGAACCCCCCTCGTAACGTCCCGGCTCTGGAACTCTTTATCCAGAACTGCCGCCGCGACGTCAACCGCCTCAACTTCTCCACTCCCCTGTCTCACTCCAATCTCTCCCACTCTGAACGCACTGCCGTTGAATCACTCCGCAAAAACCCAGATTGGGTTATCAAACCAGCCGACAAGGGAGGTGCCGTGGTAGTCTGGCGCGTCGATCTCTACAAAGCTGAGGCCACGCGCCAACTCTCGGACACCTCCTCCTACTTACCCTTGGACCATAACCCCACTGACACGCACCAGGCCACCATATCTAGCACCATCACCGACTTCATCAATTCCCACGCCCTGCCCGACCACGTTCCCCAGCCCCGCACGGCCCGTTTTTACCTTCTCCCCAAAATCCACAAATCCGGCTCTCCCGGCAGACCCATTGTCTCTGCCTGTTCGTGCCCCACCGAACTCATCTCCACATACCTTGACTCCACACTATCCCCCTTGGTCAAATCCCTTCCCACCTATGTTCTAGACACCTCAGACACTCTCCGCCGCCTCCACGCATTCCACTCTCTAGGCCCTCACCCCCCCATCTTCACCATGGATGTCCAGTCACTCTACACCTCCACCCCCCACCAGGATGGCCTCAAAGCCCTCCGGTTCTTCCTCGACCAGAGGAGCAACCTATACCCAGCCACTGACACTCTCCTCCGCGTAGCGGAGTTGGTCCTCATCCTCAACAACTTTACGTTTGACTCCTCCCATTTCCTCCAAACACAAGGCGTAGCTATGGGCACACGCATGGGCCCCAGCTACGCCTGCCTCTTTGTCAGGTACGTTGAACCATCCTTGTTCAATACGTACCAGGGCCCCATCCCCGACCTCTACCTCCGTTACATTGACGACTGCTTTGGTGCCACCTCCTGCACCTACACACAACTGACTGACTTCATCCACTTCACCACCAAATTCCATCCGGCACTCCAATACACCTGGACCATTTCCGACACTTCCCTACCATTCATTGACCTCACCATCTCCATCGCAAGGGACAGACTTCTGACCGACATACACTACAAACCAACTGACTCACATGGCTATCTGGACTACACGTCTTCCCACTCTGCTCCCTGTAAAGACTCCATCCCCTACTCCCAATTCTTCCGCCTACGCCGCATCTGTTCCCAGGATGAGACATTCCATACCAGGGCATCGGAAATGTCCTCGTTCTTCAGGGAACAGGGATTCCCCTCCGCCACCATAGATGAGGCTCGAACCAGGGTCTCATCCATACCCCGTAACACTGCTCTCTCTCCCCATCCCCGCACTCGCAACAAGGGCAGAGTCCCCCTGGTCCTCCCTTTCACCCCACCAGCCGGCAAATACAACACATAATCCTCCGCCATTTCCGCCACCTCCAACGTGACCCCACCACTCGCCACATCTTCCCATCTCCCCCCATGTCTGCCTTCCGCAAGAAATGCAACACCTGTCCCTTCACCCCCCCCCCCCCCCTCGACTCCATTCAAGGACCCAAGCAGTCGTTCCAGGTGCGACAAAGGTTCACTTGTAACTCCTCCAACCTCATCTACTGCATCCGCTGCTCTAGATGTCAGCTGATTTACATCGGGGAGAGTAAGCGGAGGTTGGGCGATCGTTTCGCCGAACACCTCCGCTCAGTCCGCAATAACCTACCTGAACTCCCGGTGGCTCAGCACTTGAACTCCCCCTCCCATTCCCAATCCGACCTCTCTGTCCTGGGTCTCCTCCATTGCCAGAGTGAGCAACACCGGAAATTGGAGGAACAGCACCTGATATTCCGCCTGGGTAGCTTGCGTCCTGATGGCATGAACGTTGAATTCTCCCAATTTTGCTAGCCCTTGCTGTCTCCTCCCATTCCTTAACCTTCGAGCTGTCTCCTCCCCCCCCCCGCCCCCGGGCTCCTCCCCCTCCCTTTTTCCTTCCTTCTCCCCCCCCCCCCCCCACCCCTATCAGTCTGAAGAAGGGTTTCGGCCAGAAACGACTCCTATTTCCTTCGCTCCATAGATGCTGCTGCACCCGCTGAGTTTCTCCAGCAATGTTGTGTACCTGCCTACTTTCAATGACTAGTGTACCATGACATTCCATGCGCCGTTTTTACCACTATTGATATATAGTTGTAAATTGCTGTGTGCTTGGGTTTGAACCCCATGATTTTACTTCGGAGTCACTTGAGTGACTACGTGAAGAAGCGCCGTCCGTCCGCATGCGCGTCATAATGTCTGAAAGCAATGCGGTAAGTTTAAAACACGGCAGGTAAGTGTTTTTAAAACTACTCTGCGGTCTTTTGGCGGGTGCAGAAAATTTGTATTTTCAGAAATTGGACCCAGCTATGTCGAAAGTGAAGAGACGGTCTGCGGGGAAGCCGGCTACCGAAGACCGCGGCAATCCGGGTAGCGGGCGACTGTCTGTTTAACCGACATTGCCGCCGGCAGCAGAGCCGGCAGGAGCAGACCTGGTGCCCGAGGAGAGTACCGAGGCGGTCCCGCAGGGACGCAAGGCCACACAAACGTCTGCGAGGCCCGTAGGCTCAGACGAGTCGGGCGAGGAGGGATCCCCTCCGTTGTCGGGAAGCGTCCTTGGGCGACTTACCCATATGGAGCACCTTATGGAGAGGTGGCTCCAGAATGATCTGCTTCGTAGGAGGGAGCAGTATCAGCACGGTTATCCACAGCAGGCCATGCCAGCAGCCTCATACATGGGGCCGCAAAATGTCTTCCCCGCAGAAGGGGGAAGTACATCGGGTCAGCATTACCCTGATTCTGAATACGGGAGCACAGTGGGGGAGCATTCCCAGGGGCGCAGAGCAGATGTTCCACTATTGCCATCCAGGTTTGCGATGACCACACCACTGGGCGCATCCCCGGACGAAGACCTGTCCAGTAATATAAACTACTTGGCGGCTCACCAGTTGAAAGACCAGGCTATGGAGGAGACCATCAACAGGTACCCCCTCCTGCAAACTGTGCCTCCCTCAATGTACAAGCAGTGAACCACACCATCTGGGGACAGATTGGACCAAGAGTCAGAGCACAGGAGGTGAAACTCCAGAAAGTCCTCAACTGGTGGCGTCTGGCATCACGTCGTTTGCAAGATCAGTAGATGGGGAGCTACTGAACGACATGCAACAAGACACCGTGGCATACTCTGCAATGCCCACGTTGAAATTAATTGCCTGCGTAAAAACGCAATCAGGCCGGCAATAAATTCAAAGTTTGCTGTGTTTTGCAAAGCCAGCAACGTTCAGCCAGCCAATTTCCTATTTGGCGAAGATCTGCCAAGGCAGGTACGGGAACTGGACGGTGAGGCAAAGACCATCCGTCTCATAAGTAAATGCCAGACTACACCCAAGGGCTCATCACATCGGATTCACCCCCTATAGCTCGAAGCGATACACGCCTAGGGGGCCCGGAACTGGTGGAAGACCTGCGGAGGACTTTTTTAGGGGTAGGCCCACAGCGAGGATGCGCAGAGGGCAACCGCCAGCTCAACCTCCCAAGCCTCGCGAGCGGAAACCAGCACCATACCGCCAGTAAAAACGGAGGTAAGTCAACCCAGTTCCTTATGGAACACATTACACATGCCTCGCGTGCCAGTGGGGGGAAGGTTGCAACATTTCTTAAATGAATGGTGTTGGGTCACAGCAAATCCGTTTATACTGCACAGTATATGTGCAATGGTTCAAAATTTAGTTAATTATGGACTCATTACCTCCTACACAACACTCACCAAATCGCACATATATTTTCTCACAACAAGAACATTTGGACATACAAGCGGAAATCCAAACTCTTTCTTACAAAGAGGTAATTGAGAGGTCGCATCCAGAACCTCACCAATTTACATCTAATATATTCTCCAAGGAGAAAAGGGATGGAAGGTGTCGTATCCTCCTAGACCTAACAGAACTCAATACGTATGAGCCGTATAAACATTTCAAAATGGACAACTTTCACACAGCCATCCAGCGGGTTTCCAAAGATGGTTATATGGCATGCATCGACCTAAAAGATGCACACTACTCTGTACCTATTCACAGGGAGCACAGGAGATAATGGAAGTTTAACTGGATGGGTCAATTATGACAATGCAAAGCACTGTCGAATGGGCTGACTTCAGCTCCCAGACTATTCACCAAACTGCTGAAACCTATGCTGGGGTTACTACGATCTCAGAATCACATAGTTATGGCGTGTTTGGGTGACATTTTTATTTTCGGGGTCACCAAAGAATTGGCAGAATCATCTGTCATAGCTACAAAACTCATGTTTGAAAGAATTGGGTTCCTCATCCATCCATTTGTCCAAATTGACACCTACCAAGGTTATTGATTACCTGGGGTTCACAATTAATTCAGTTCACATGTCTGTGACTTTGCCTATTATTATTATTATTATTATTATTATTATTATTATTATTATTATTATTATTATTATTATTATTATTATTATTATTATTATTATTATTATTATTATTATTATTATTATTATTATTATTATTATTATTAATATTATTATTATTATTATTATTATTGCTTTATTTATATAGCACATTTTAAGTCAACTTGCATTGACACCAAAGTGCTTTACATAAATTAAATAATAAATTTACATACAAACCATAGAAAAAGGTTAAAAATAAAGAAAGAAAGAAAATGGGCACAACACATTATAGAGTTCAACTCAAACACCCCCCCCACAACAGAATCAAAAATGTCCACTGTGGGGAAAGGCAGCAGAAAGTTAAGTCCTCTTCCTCTGAAACACCCGAGGTCGGGGCCCATTTGTGGCCTTGCAGCCAGTCCGATGTTTTCAGGGCCCTCTTGCCGTGAAGATGGAACACTGGCGTCGGGTGAAACAATTCCTCAAGCGGCTTGGACAGTCTGGAGCGGCTGCCTCCTCCCAGGAGACCGGAGTCGGGGCACTCGTAGACCTCAGGCCGCGCCGGTTGGAGCTCCGACCCCGGCGAACTCAATCCCTGGCTCCGCGGCGCTCCAAATCCAGCGCCGCCCGCGGCCGGACGCCCGCAGCCACAGCTCCGCGATGTTGGGAGTCGGCGGCCACAGCGCTCCGGAGCTTACCGCACGGCGACCCGGTAAGGCATCGCCCGCTGCGTGTTTCCGCTCCGTGATGCTGTCCTTGCGCTGTGCCGCCGCCGAAGCTGTAGTCCCGGCCGATCCCGACAGGAAACGCCGCTCGATTCTCGATGGTAGGCCGCGAGGACGGGGCGAAGAAGCAGCTCGGAGGGATGCTGCCTCTCCGACCAGGTAGGGGACTAAAATAATTAAAGTTTCCCCCCCCCCCCCACCCACCACATAAAAGACCTCCACTAACATTTTGGACAGGACTTAAAATAAAAAAAAGGTGAAGAGACGGACTGCGGGCAGGCTGCCATACACAGACGGCGCCCACTCCCACACATCCGCCATGATAGTCTAGGGGCACACAATTAGATTTAACCAAAGCCTGCAACTACCTTATAGTCAAACATAAGCCATCTATCAGGCAAACAGCGAGTGCAATTGGCAAATTAGTGCCTGCATTTCCAGCAGTACGCTACGGGCCTTTGCATCATCAAAACTTACAAAGGAACGAGCACTCAGACCCCACGCTGGTCAGTACGACAGACCAATGCGATTGTCAGCAGAGGCCATTGTTGAATTACAATAGTGGATGACGAACATACGTCATAGACCAAGGGAAATTTTGCTGGTTAGCCCATCGGTGGTCCTACAAACCGATGCAGGCGGTTTAGGATGGGGAGCAACTGATAACGTCACCAGCTGCGGGGGTAGGTGGAACGAGCAGGAGTCCGTAATTCCTCAACAACATGGGAGTAACTACCTAGAATTGTTGGGGGCACACTATGGGCTCAAGGCTTTTTGCAGCACTATGCAACATGTGCATGTTTAGCTTCAGATTGATAACACAACTGCGGTGGCATATGTCAATCACATGGGTGGTGTTAAGTCTGTATCTTGCGACAGATTGGCAAATGTTATTTGGCACTGGTGTATTGCGAGGGATATTTGGGTCTCAGCTATCTACCTACCAAGTAGATACAACACGGTTTCAGATGCCAGATCACGGATTTTCAATTACAACACGGAATGGATGTTGAATCGTGCAGTATTTAACACAATAATCACCCGATATGGCATCCCAGATATTGATCTGTTCGCATCCAGATTAAATCACCAGTTAACCATATATTTGTCCTGGGAGCCGGACCTAGGGGCAGTGGCAGTAGATGCATTTTCGCTACATTGGGGAGGAATTTTCATTCATGCATTTCCTCCATTTTGGCTCATCAGCCGATGCTTAACAAAAATCAAGCAAGACAATGCCACAGGCATTTTGGAAGTGCCTGATTGGCCTACACAGGCCAGGTTTCCGAAAAACTTGGGAATAATAACACAGCCATTAATAGCTGTCCCCAAGAGCAACCAGTTACGGGGAGCAACCATCCACTTCATGACCGAATCAATGTATTGGTTTGCAGATTCTGAGGAGACCATACCTGGGGCTCGGAATGTCCAAACGGACGGTGGATATGATAACAGAGGCCTGGCGGGACAGTACTCAAAAACAGTACGTCCCTTATATCAAGAAGTGGGAGATGTTCTGCTCGGCCACTAACATCTCATATGATACAACTCGTCTCACGGATGTCCTGGAGTTCCTATCTACCCTGTACTATGACCAAAAACTAGGCTACAGCGCAATAAATTGGACCAGAAGCGCACTGTCCTCCTATTTGATGCTGGAGTCAGGGCACGGGTCGGTAATAATAATAATAATTCATTTTATTTGCTGGCGCCTTTCTGGACACCCAAGGACACCTTGCAGAGATTAACAAGAATAATAAAACATATAATCGGAATAAAATAAATAATAAAGACATCACAAAAACACAAATTAAAAACGGAATTCAATCCAAAAACAAAAAATCAAAACCACAATGTGAAGAGAGAACAGCGGCAGCTAAAGCGCGCCAGCGTCCACTCTCCCTTCCGACAGCCATCTTGGACACAGACTAACATGTTTAATTACAGACAAAAAATCACCCCCCCCCCACAATGGTTACCACTGTGGGGGAAGGCACAATGTCCCGTCCCCATCCCCAGTTCGCCCAAAGTCAGGCCTATTGAGGCCTCCGCTATTGCCTCTACGGAGGCCCGGTGTTCCTGGCCGTTCTCATCGGGTGGTGTTGCCCCGGCGCCGGGAGAGTCCTCTGAGCGGCTGGGCCACGTGTAACGGCCGCTTCCTGACTGGGGACCGCGGCTTTCGAAGCCGACAAGGCCGCGCCGGTTTGGAGCTCCAAGCCTCCCGATGTTAGAGTCGGCGCCGCCCGCTCCGCAGATCCGCAGCTCGGAGGTGTTGATCTCGGCGGTCGCAGCTCACCGGAGCTCCAGCGCGTCGATCCAGCGCAGCGACCCAGGCAAGGCATCGCCCGCTCCGCTCCGCGATAGCGCTCCAGCGCTGTGCCGCCACCGAAGCCGAGGTGCTGGGCGGTCCCCGCCAGGAAACGGCACTCCACGCCCGCTGGTTGGCCACGAGGACGGGTCGACGGGGCAGCCCGGAGAAAAAGTAGCCTCACCGACCAGGTAGGGAACTAGAAGTATAATTACCCCCTTCCCCCCACATTAAAAAGCCCATTCTCCAACAAACAAGGACAGGACTTACTTAAAACTACAAAACAAGTGAGTTGAAACGGACGGATGCTGGTTAGATGGCTCCTCCTCCTAGAACACACCCTCTAATAACCAGGTATATGAAGGGCATATTCAATTCCACAACACCCAGGCATCTGGGATGTGTGCATGGTAATTATATTGCTTCGCCAGTGGGCACCACCTACGTCTTTACCCTTATCTAAGCTCACCCTGAAGGTGGTCATGCTGATGGCGCTGGTAACAGCGCAACGAGTCCAGACTCTGCACAAGCTGCGTCTCGACCACATGAGCACCAATGTCAATAATATAACTTTATCCATTAAGGACTTGATCAAACAGAGCAGGCCAGGAGTGCCAGGGATCAAAATAGAGTTCTTAGCATATTCCGAGGATCCACGGTTGTGTGTTGTAACACACCTACACCATTACCTAAGAATCACTAGGGACCTCTGAGGTTCTGAGCTATCGGTCCTGATAAGTTACAAAACGCCTCACCACAAGGTATCGACACAAACCATTTCCAGATGGTTAATGGATGTAATGGCGAACGCAGGAGTGAACATTGACATTTTCAAATCTCACTCCACCAGGGCTGCAGCTACGTCGGCAGCAAGAGCTATGGACGTACCGCTCAACGACATCCTATCGGACTGCAGGATGGGCCAATGAACGAATGTTCCACCGGTTTTACAACAAACCCATAACCGGACCGGGGGTGTTTGCACGTACCATTTTAAGTTCCGTTTTGTAGTTTCCCCTCAGGATAGGAGGGGTTACATTAACTTTTCCACATTAAAGCATTTGTGTTATTACTTAACTACGTTATGTCAGAATGCTTTATGGATTTCACTCATCCATGGTCAATTCATTCAGTGTGTGACGCCTGGACTCGTAACCGGAGTGAAATCAGAGAGCTTTGAAATCTTACCGTAGTTACTCACGTGACTCCGAAGTAAAATAGTAGGGTTAAGCGAGAACCTACCAGTTTGAAGTTTGATCTTGATTTTACGAGGAGTTACGATGAGCGATTACGTGCCCACCGCTCCCACCCACATATTATCAAGGTCATATGGTAGTTCTAGTTCTTCAAAATCTTACTATTCTCAGGTCTTCTCTTATCTGTGATTTTACACCGCTGCTTTGAAGATTGACGCGCACGCAGACGGGCGACACTTCTTCGCGTAATCGCTCATCGTAACTCCTCATAAAGTCAAGGTCAAACTTCAAACTGGTACGTTCTCGTTTAATCTCACTAGTATTGTTGCAGCGACACCCTTTGTGGTGTTACTGATGGAGAGACACACTGTGGAGCATTACTTCTTCTTCTTATCGAGTCCACACACAGGATTAGAAGTTGTTCAGCCAGAGCTGAACACACCTTTCGGCATCTGCATACAATGGTGTCTGTTTTGTCGCTTCTTGTGATTCTTGTGCGTGGTGGTGGAAAGATTGGTGGAAACAGGGCCGCGACGTGAACGCTCTTTCCTTGACCCCGAGAATTACTGATGTTATGGAACACTGTGGCGTTGTCCAGATGGAGTGACACACTATGGGGTAGTACTTATGGAGTAACAAATAGTGGGTTGTACTGATGGAATGGTATTGTGAAATAGTACTGAAGGAGCGTCACATTTTTGGGCAGGTCTAATTTAATGACACGCTGTGGGGTAGAACTGATGGAGAGACACACTGCAGGGCCGTGATGATGGAGAGACACACTGTGGAGTAGTCCTGTAAGACACACCGTGGAGTAGTACTGATGGAAACGCACACTGTGGGTTTGTACTGGAGGATTGTAGGGCAGTACTGTGGAGTTGTACCGATGTAGTGAAAACATGTGTGGTAGCACTAATGGAGTGACACTCTGTAGGGTAGTCCTGATGGGGCGACAAACTGCGGCGCGGTATTGATGGAGTGATAAACTGAGAGATAGTTCTGATGCCGTGACACATTGCGGGGTGGTACTGATGGAGTGACACACTGTAGGGCAGTACTGATGGAGAGGCACGCTATGGAGTAGCGATGATGGAGTGACAGACTGTGGACCATTACTGATGGAGTGACATATTGTGTGGTAGAACTGGGAATAGCACGCTGTGGGCTTGTTCTGATGGATTGACACAATGTGGGATAGCGCTGGTGAAGTGACACACTGTGGAATTCTACTGATGGAGTGTCACACCGTGAGGACGTACTGATGGAATGACATAAACTATGGTATTACTAACTCAATGGCATACAGTGCGATAGTACTGATGGATTGACACGCTGTGAGGCAGTACTGATTGCCTGACACAATCTGGGGTAATACTGATGAAGTGAAATGTTGTGAGGTGTACTGATGGATTGACACACTGCGGGCTGGCACCGATGTACTTAAGCCACGGTTGGACTTATTAATTAAGAAAATTATACCTTCCCCGTTTAATGTTTTCGCCAGACAGGGATGAACACTTTTTTGGAGTTCATCCATGTTGTCTTTAAATCTTTGCCATTGCATCTCCACCGTCAATACTTGACGTAAACTGCGCCAGTCTATCCCAGCCAATTCCCGTCTCACACATTCAAAGTCTCCTTTCGTTAAATTCAGGACTCTAGCCACTGAATTAACCCAATCACCCAAGATTCAAGATACACGATTCAATTTAATTGTCACGTGTAAAAAAATTAAGGTTCAGTGTCCCGGATAGGAGCGGTGTCTAGCTGATGATTGGAAACTATAATGTAAACACAAAATATTTTATTGACTGCAGGAAGTTTCAGTCAAACAGAACATTAATGAAAAACATTAAACATTTCAACCAACTGCAGCAATTGCTGTTGAAGATGTACATTTCAGTTGACCGAAACGAGGTATTACTGAGTTCAGCCCCTCACAAACACGGTTGGAGTATTTCAATGGATTGGAGGACAGGGACATCTAAACGCCACATATCTGCCAAGAATGGAGTAGGAAAAATGCGTGTATTGACGATTCATAACATAGATCAAATTACATACCAAGAAGTCCAAGCACTGCTATAATCGGGTAATAAATCATTGCTGCCTGGACTATGGGAGGCAGCAGAAAAAACGGATAATCCGTGAATACAACTTTCATCCGGGAGAGACGTGAGAGAGAAGCTCAGAGTTCGATGCTGGAATGCAACTGACAGCGCGTTGCAGAGAAAGACTTCAAATCTACTCGAGATAGTCTTCCATTGGGATCAGGAAGACACAAACAAGAACATTAACATCACTTCATGGTATTTGAATATCGTATCAACAATATTCACAGCTATGATTTCACCACACGATCTATAACCACTAATGATGTTTTTATCTAAGTGGAAGCACCTGAATTTAAGATGATATATTTACATAATTTCCCTCTAATTCTGATTTAAATGTCGGAATTTGAATGCTATACAGTAACACGTCCAACAAGTGCGGCATCGCATCTCTTATTCTGTGAAACGGTGCTTCTCTGCCGAAGCTCAAACTAAATTCAACAAGCTGTAACAAACTTTCTCGCAGTGATAGAACTAGATTCGAATCAATATTCACTGGAGTTTAGAAGGGGAGGCCATTTAAGACAGGTAAGAAAAAACTTTTTCACCCAGAGAGTTGTGAATTTGTGGAATTCCCTTCCACAGAGGGCAGTGGAGGCCACGTCACTGGATGGATTTAAGCGAGAGTTAGATAGAGCTCTAGTGGCTAGTGGAGTCAAGGGATATGGGGAAACCAGGCACGGGTTATTGATTGGGCACGATCAACCAAGATCACAATGAATGACGGCGCTGGCTCGAAGGGCGGAATGGCCTCCTCTTGCACATATTTTCTATGTTTCAATGTTGGCAGGGAATTCCACAAATTCACAACTCTCTGGGTGAAAACGTGTTTTCTTACCTCAGTCTTAAATGGCCTCCGCTTTATTCTAAGACTGTGGCCCCTGGTTCTGGATTCGCCTAAAATTGGGAACATTTTTCCTGCATCTAGCTTGTCCAGTCCTTTTATAATTTTATATGTTTCTATAAGATCCCCATCATCCTTCTAAACTCCAGTGAATACAAGCCTAGTCTTTTCAATCTTTCCTCATATGACAGTCCCGCCATCCCAGGGATCAATCTCGTGAACCTACGCTGCACTGCCTCAATCACAAGAATATCCTTCCCCTCATTAGGAGACCAAAACTGTACCCAATACTCCAGATGTGGTCTCACCAGAACCCTATACAAATGGAGAAGAATGTCCACCGACTTATAACTGTCTGTTATATATACAGTGCCTTGCATACCTATAGAGTGCTCGTACTCAGGAGCAAACCCGTGCCCCCTCCTCACATATCCCCGCGTCGTCATCCGCACCGGGACATGCATGACACTCGCAGTGTCCTAGCAACTCGAGGACTCGCATGCCTTTGCAAAATACATGCAGAATACATGTATGTAAGACATGTTGGTAGGTGTGGGAGAGTTGGGCCGAAGGCCCTGTTTTCACAATGATTCACTCGAAGATTCTATGAATCCACGACTACATTTGCTGCCATCCACTCCCAATATTGTAATGTACTGAACTCGCAATACTGTCCCGGCTTTACATGTACCATTGTTCTGGTAACCTCTAGCGAGTCGAAACTCATATTGATTCGAATCTAGTTCCATCACTGCGAGTCTAGCGAAACTTTGAAAGTTTGTTACAGCTTGTTGAATTTAGTTTGAGCTTCGGCAGAGATGCACCGTTTCACAGAATAAGAGAAGCGATGCCGACCTTGTTGGACGTGGTACAGTATAGCATTCAAATTCCGACATTTAAATCAGAATTTGAGGGAAATTATGTAAATATATAATCTTAAATTCAGGTACTTCCACTTAGATAAAAACATCATTAGTGGTTACATGTGGTGAAATCATAGCTGTGAATATTGTTGATATAATATTCAAATACCATGAAGTGATGTTGATGTTCTTGTTTGTGTCTTCCTGATCCCAGGGGACGACTATCTCGAGTAGATATGAAGCCTTTCTCTGCAACGCGCTGTCAGTTGCATTCCAGCATCGAACTCTGAGCTTCTCTCTCACGTCTCTCCAGGATGAAAATTATATTCTCCGATTATCCGTTTTTTCTGCTGCCTCCCATAGTCCAGGCAGAAATGATTTATTACCCGATTATAGCAGTGCTTGGAATTCTTGGTAAGTAATTGGATCTATGTTATGAATCGTCAATAAAAGCATTTTTCCTACTCCATTCTTGGCAGATATGTCGCGTTCCTGTCCTCCAATCCATTGAAAGACTACAGCCGTGTTTGTGAAGGGCTGAACTCAGTAATACCTCGTTTCGGTCAACTGAAATGTACATCTTCATCAGCAACTGCTGCAGTTGGTTGAAATGATTTAATGTATTTCATTAATGTTCTGTTTGACTGAAACTTCCTGCAGTCTATAACATATTTTGTGTTTACATTATTGGTTCAATTCATCAGCTAGACACCGCTCCTATCCGGTGACACCAGGTAACGTCCCGTCATTTACAGGTGTAACAAACCTCGCTTCCTCATCGCCTCTGTACACACATATATCGTGAGCCGTTCACTTCCTATAGACACACTCTGGTTTTTGAGCAAACATGACCCCGGCTGCGGTGCCGTTGGCCATAATGTCTCCACTGCTTTACTCCCAGGTGAAGGATATTATTCATCACCATTGCAATGCCTGCCATGGGTGGATATCCACTCTTAGCAGGAACAAACATAGTCTACTCAACGTTCAATGTTCAATATTTCATTCTCTAGGCATTGTTCTGTCCTTGCGCGTGAGAAGCAGTTGCCTTCTGTAGCATTTGTGACCGCAGCAACATCGCTGCCGCAGGGAATCCATTGCACCGGGTAAACGACTGTATGAATGCACCGTCTCTGTGTGACACTGGTCACAATATCAGTTATGTGTGTGTGGCGGTTCTGTATCCTAACAATGTGTGTGTAAACAGCAATAGGGAAAAGGAGACATTTCTGCAATTTATCGCTGGCGAGATGTTACCGAGTGACCGGACAAGAGCGGTGACTGACTGATGAATTGAATTGATAAAGTGAAAATAATTGATGTTATTGATTTACTGCGGAACGTTTCAGTCAAATAGAAAATGATGAAAATAAGTGCAATAACTACATCGATATAATTCGATGCAAATAATTGTATCGTTTACTGTAAGCATGTCATGTTAATGAAACGAAGCGTAAATGAGTTAAAGACGTAGAAAATCACGGCTAAATGGTCAGACATCAATTATAAGTTGTCTGATGGCATTTGATTTCACTATCCCCACAAATAAAACGCAGTGGCGCCTCGCTTCATTTTCAGATCACACATTTGTTCTCTAATACAGCCCCTGCCGCGAACATCATGTGTATCCGAGCTGATAAAATATTATTCCGTGTAAATTCATTGTACAATTATCATTATTTTCATTCACGCATCTATTGCGATTCCATTCGCCCGTCAACATTGGCGACAGTCCCAACAGGGGAAATGCTTTCTTTCTCGTCGCCCAACCTCAAGTCGCTGCCTCAAAAAGGCTGGCAGTAACATCAAAGACCCACACCGTCCTGGCCACACACTCATCTCCCTGCTACCATCAGGTAGAAGGTACAGGAGCCTGAAGACTGCAACAGCCAGGTTCAGGAATAGCTACTTCCCCACAGCCATCAGGCTATTAAACCTGGCTCGGACAAAACTCTCATTATTAATAACCCATTATCTGATATTTGCACTTGATCAGTTTATTTATGCATGTGTGTATATATTTATATTATCGTATATGGACACACTGCTCGGTTTTGTAGTAAATGCCTACTATGTTCTGTGTGCTGAAGCAAAGCAATAATTTCATTGTCCTATCAGGGACACATGACAATAAACTCACTTGAACTTGAACCTTTAAACATGTTGTGCGGTGGGCCGCTCATCCTGTCATTAATGCCTATGCTCAACTCTAATCTTAATGTGAAATCGCGTGTTATATGGGGGGACTCTGTAACCTACACTGCTCATGCACTTTGTCGATGTTTGATTCTTCCCTAACACAGCTAATGTGATATCCATTGTCATCCTGTCCCGGGGAAAGTGCGGTCTCTCCAAATGTGTATCACGCTATCTTGTGGCCATGGCTGCGGCGGATCTGTTGGTTGATGTCATTGACATTTTAGTTTATCGTATGAATGACCTATATTTCCCCACAACTTTTCTTTTCATTACGCAAGTGTGCTCCTTCCACCGAGCCCTTAACCACGCAGTCACAGACATCTCCGTGTGGTTAACACTCTCGTTCACATTTGATCGATATTTGATGATTTGTTGCCACAAGCTGAGATCTAGATTTTGCACCGAGAAAACTGCAGCCAGGGTTATAGCAACTGTGTGTCCGCTGTTCTGCTGCAAAAACATCCCCTGGTACTTTGCATTCGAACCTTATATATCAGTACACAATGTAGGCTGGGGCTGTAATGGAAAGCAAGAATGCAACATTGAAACCACATGGATATTATTCACCTGGATTCACCGATGTTTCACCCCTATGCTCCCAATGTTCCTGATATTACTGCTCAACGCTCTAACAGTCGGGCACATTTTAAGGGCCAGTCAAGTCCGCAGGAATCTGAGAGGCAGCAAGAATGGTGCGAATCAGAATGATGCCGAGCTGGAAAGCAGAAGGAAGTCAATCATCTTGCTCTTAGCAATTTCCGGCAACTTCATTATGCTGTGGATGACGTATTTTATATTATTCCTCTGGAAACAAATAACCAAGCGGTATGATTTATTCGGTTTCAGTGACCCGGCACTAATCGGGGACGAAACCAGCTACATGCTCCTGCTTTTGAGTTGCTGCACAAACACGTGTATTTACGCGGTAACTCAGTCTAAATTCAGAGAGGAACTGAAGAACGGGATGAAATATCTGCGGAGAATTATGTCTAAATATGTTAAGGGAGGAATCTAATGTAGAAACTATAATAAATAAATCACAGCAGCATTGCCTCTCCCGTTTCATCTATGCCAGCAATATTCTCGCGTGCATCTGACCTATCTCAGTGCAACATCCAACATATCCTGAAGATTTCTACATTTTGCTTTAGTTAACAAGTCGGCAGATTTAGGCTGGGTTGGATACTGAGCGAGCTGATGGTCACGGGCTAAATCGTGATCACGCATGCACACAACTTAATAAAAAACCTTGTTTGTCGGGACATTTGTTTTAGAAAGCAAAGTATCTTTCCTCTCAACCTGTACATAATAAGGTGTGTTCCGTCTTCAAATCTCCACAGAAGAACCTCTGCACAGAAAGACGGGTAATTATCAAGCTTCAGTTGGCGTTCAGCTTCTTGCACTCGCATTCCTCGTAGGAGCGCCCGTTGTTCAGCCACGCTGGTCATAGCCAGAAACTACACATTACTCTGAAGCAGGAAGCAATTACTTCAATGTTGAATGCCGCATGTGAGTTAAAACAAGCCATGTCCCACGGTACGAGTTCATTGCAAGAGTTCTCCCGAGTTTGCCCTGATTCGAACTCGGAGATTTACGGTAATGGACCATCGTCGGTACTCGGGGCTCTCGTGGACATTTTTCATTATGTTGAGAAATCTTCACGAGTCGTCCCGTGCTTACCTGCCGTTAGCGAGTCTTCCCGAGTACCTACCGTTAGCGCTAAGAGACGTCCCCGAGCTCCGACGTGCCCGCTACGTTCATCATCGATCGCCCAGTCTGCGTTTGGTCTCGCCAATGTATAAGCGTCCACATGTTGAACAACGGATACATTATATGAGGTTGGAGAAGGTGCAAGTGAACCTTTGTCTAACCTAAAAGGACTGTCGGGATACCTGGACTGAATCGAAGGAGGAGATATACCGACAGGTGTTGCATCTTCCGCGGTTGCAGAGGAAGGTACCTGGGGGGGGGGGCGGGGGAATTAGGTGGGAAGGGATGAACTATTCAGGGAGTTGCGGAGTTAAATGTCCCAGCATCTAGTCTCCTAATTTGAGGAAAGACATTCTTGCCATAGAGGGAGTACAGAGAAGGTTCACCAGACTGATTCCTGGGATGCCAGGACTTTAGGGGGAACTTCTTTACTCAGAGAGTGGTAGCGGTGTGGAATGAGCTTCCAGTGGAAGTGGTGGCGGCAGGTTCGTTGGTATCATTTAAAAACAAATTGGATAGGCATATGGATGAGAAGGGAATGGAGGGTTATGGTATGAGTGCAGGCAGGTGGGACTAAGGGAAAAAAGTTGTTCGGCACGGACCTGTAGGGCCGAGATGGCCTGTTTCACAGCTGTAATTGTTATATGTTATATGGTTTAATATAAAGAAAGACTGGATGGACTCGGCTTGTACTCGCTAGAATTTAGAAGATTGAGGGGGGATCTAATAGAACTTACAAAATTCATAAGGGGTTGAACAAGCTAGATGCAGGAAGATTGTTCCCGATGTTGGGGAAGTCCTGAACAAGGGGTCACAATTTAAGGATAAGGGGAAAATCTTTTAGGACCGAGATGAGAAAAACATTTTTCACAAAGAAGAGTGGTGAATCTCTGGAATTATCTGCCACAGTAGGTAGTTGAGGCTAGTTAATTGGCTATATTTAAGAGGGAGTTAGATGTGACCCTTGTGGGTAAAGGGATCAGGGGTATGGAGAGAAGGCAGGTACAGGATACTGAGTTGGATGATCAGCCATGATCATATTGAATGGCGGTGCAGGCTCGAAGGGTCGAATGGCCTACTCCTGCACCTATTTTCTATGTTTCTATGAAAGGGTTGTGGGTAAAACGTGGCTACTGGTGGGATCCCGTTAGAGTTGGCGGACATTTCTGAGGATTATCAGTTTTGTGCGACGGTTGATGGGCTGGAAGGTAAGGACTAGGGGGACTCTGTCTCTGTGGCGACGAGATGGTGCGGGAGCAAGGACGGAGTTGCCGGTTACCGAGTTAACACGAGTGAGGGCTTCGTCTATGATGGGGGAGGGGAATCCCCCGTTCCCTTAAGAATGAGGACCTCGGATGTTCTAGTATGGAACACCTTAACTTGGGCGTAGCTGGTAAAGTTGATGAAGTCCATGAGTTCGGCATGGGTGCAAGGGGTAGCACCGATGCAGTCATCAATGTAACGGAGATAGAGTTCGGGGATAGGACCAGTGCATGCCTGGAACAGGGAATGTTCAACGTACATAGCTGACAGAGCTGGGGCACATGACTACGCCTTTATCTTGGAGGGAGTGGGATGAGTCAAAGGAGAGGCTGTTGAGGGTGAGGACAGGCTCCGCTACGAGTCGTAGAGTGTTAGAAGAGGGAATTTGGATGGTCTGCGGTCGAGGAACAAACAGTGGGCTTTAAGGCATTCCTGTGGGGGGAGGGAGGTGTAACATGACTGAACGTCCATAGTAAAGATGAGGAAGTGAGGGCGCGGAAACAGAAATTCATTAAAGAGACGAAGGGCATGTGAAGTATCTTGGACTTACAGCAGGTCGCCACGTGTGTTTTCTCGCTGCTGGCCAGCACCTCCATCTACTACCTCCTGGATTCCAGCTTCGTTTCCAGACATCCCAGTTCGGATCCAACCCGGATTACAGGTACCGTCAGTCGAAGTTTTCATTCCGTGCCTTTCGTTCCACACTGGGTGTGATGCGCCGGCACCAGCAGGCTTTCGCTCTCGCTCTCACTCTCCCGCAACGCCGGGCCTCAATCACCCACACCAGCAATGGTCCCCAACTGTTAATCTAGCCTGTCCAACCCCTTAAGAATATTGTAAGTTTCTATAAGATCCCCCCTCAATCTTCTAAATTATTGCGAGTACAAGCCGAGTCTATCCAGTCTTTCTTCATATGAAAGTCCTGACATCCCAGGAATCCGTCTGCTGAACCTTTTCTGTACTCCCTCTATGGCAAGAATGTATTTCCTCAGATTAGGAGACCAAAACTGTACACAATACTCCAGGTGTGGTCTCACCAAGACCCTGTACAACTGCAGTATATCCTCCCTGCTCCTATACTCAAATCCTTTTGCTATGAATGTTAACATACCATTCGCTTTCTTCACTGCCTGCTGCACATGCATGCCTACTTTCAATGATTGGTGTACCATGACACCCAGGTCTCGTTGCATCTCCCCTTTTCCTAATCGGTGAAAGTCTACATTCCTGTTTTTGCCACCAAAGTGTATAACCTCACATTTATCCACATTATACTCGATCTGCCATGCATTTGCCCACTCACTCAACCTATCCAAGTCACCTTGCAGCCTCTTATCATCCTCCTCACAGCTAACACTACCCCCCAGCTTCGTGTCATCCGCAAACTTGGAGATGTTGCATTCAATTCCCTCGTCCAAATCATTACTATATATTGTAAATAGCTGGGGTCCCAATACCGAGCCTTCTGGTACCCCACTAGTCACTGCCTGACATTATGAAAAGGACCCGTTTATTCCTACTCTTTGCTTCCTGTCTACCAGCCAATTTTCTATCCACATCAATACTGAACCCCCAATAACCGTGTGCTTTAAGTTTGCATCATAATCTCTTATGTGGGACCTTGTCGAAAGCCCTCTGAAAGTCCAGATATAACCATCCACTGGTTTTCCCCTTATCCCAGTCTACTAGTTACACCCTCGAAAATTCTATAAGATTCGTCAGACATGATTTACTTTCATAAATCCATGTTGAATTTGTCCAATGATTTCACCACTTTCCAAATGTGTTGCTATCCCGTCTTAATAATCGACTCTAGCAGTTTCCCCACTACCGAGTTAGACGAACTGGTCTGTAATTCCCATTTTCTCTCTCCTTCCCTTTTTAAAAAGGGGGTCACATTAGCTACCCTCCAACCCCTCTGGAAACTACTCCAGATCTAAAGTTTTTTGAAAAACAATCACTAATGCATCCACTATTTCTGGGACTACTTCCTTAAGTACTCTGGGATGCAGCCTATTTGGCTCTCGGGATTTATCGGCCTTTAATCCATTCAATTTACCTAACACCACTTCCCGGCTAACCTGGATTTTACTCAGTGTCTCCACCTCATTTGACCCCCGGTCCCCTGATATTTCTGGCAGATTCTTTATGTCTTCCTTAGTGACGATTGAACCAAAGTAGTTATTCAATTGGTCTGCCATGTCCGTATTTCCCATGATTAAATCACCTGTTCTGACTTCAAGGGACCTACATTGTTTAACTAATCTTTTTCTCTTCACATATCTATAAAATCTTTTGGCAGTCAGTTGTTATATTCCCTGCCAGTTTTATTCATAATCTAGTGTCCCTTTCCTACTAATCCCTTTGTCCTTCTCTGCTGGACTCTCAGTCCCAGTTCTCCCACCCACTGGTAGGCAGCTTTTTCGGGCTAATTTGTATGCTTCATCTTTTGTTTTGATTCTATCCTTGATTTCCCTTGATATCCACGGATTCACTACCTTCCCTGATTTATTTTTTTGTCAAACTGCGATGAACAATTGTTGTCAAGCCTCTAATGTTTTGCAGGTTCCCCCGCTTGAAAGGGAATGATTTATCTACCCCCGAAATGATGAGCAGGATTCACTCAGACCAAACACTTCTTTTCACCCTTTTTATTTCTCCTCCTTTTATTTTGGAGCAGATTAGTCTTAGTAGTTTTAGCAGTTTTAGCTGCTTAATCTTTAGCAGTTTTAGTCTTTACAGGTGAAAAACCGGCTGCCAATCGGGTCTGTAGAAAATCAGTCCTGCTTGCATTTTCGGCTATCGCGGCCGTCTTTTCGGACAGTCCTTTTGATTTACTCTTCAAGTTT